>NC_043011.1:55963081-56003081 GCF_006345805.1 Octopus sinensis
ATGCATGTATGTATGCATGTATGTATGCATGTATGTATGTATGTATGTATGTATGTATGTATGCATGTATGTATGCATGTATGTATGCATGTATGTATGTATGTATTGTACTGTATGTATGTATGTATGTATGCATGTATGTATTGTACTGTATGTATGTATGCATGTATGTATGCATGTATGTATGTATGTATGTATGCATGCATGTATGTATGTATGTATGCATGCATGTATGTATGCATGTATGTATACCTTAATGGTAATGGTAGTCTTGTATGTGGCATTTCTCTTGGCCTGTTTGCTTGATGTGTCTGTAAAGACTTCAGAGAGTTCTTCTTAGAAACATTCACATTTGCCGTAGACTGTCTGGTACACTACCTTCGACTTTGAGGCTTTGTGTGGGCCACAGAATGCAACAGGGTGTTCTCTTTTTTGCTATTAGTCACCAGTCTTATATTCATCGAGTGCTTTTACTGCATTCCCAATAATACTTCCTGTAGTTTATGTATTTGCACTGTTTTGTTTTGTATTAGCTATTTTTATTGTATCAAACGTGTTTATCCGTGTGTGCCAAACCTAAAAGTGTCAGTTCTTTTTATAATTCCTTTCTAGGTCATAATCTGTATAAGTCTCTCAAATAGATCTTTCTTGTCTGATAGTCATGTCACCTTTTGTGCTTGCATTGTTTCAGTTTCACTAACAATGTGCTGCCACACACTCCTCTCGCTCTTCTTGCTCCCCTCATTCTGCATTTGTTGCTCTCCCTTGTTTTAGCAATTCTCTCCTTCATAAAGTTTGTCCTCAATGCTTGTTCTTGCGCCACACACACAAGTCTGCTTTTGTTTCCGTCTTTCAAGTCAATCCTCCGAATCCATAACCACCAACCTTCTGAAAATGTTGTTGCTCTTGTATCTCTCACAAACAGTCTATACCTTTTCCTTTCCTTTCTGTGCCATTTCTTCTTTTGTGTTTTCATCCTTTTTAAATATCTCTTTCTCAAAAAATAATTATCAGTTTATTATTATTTATTGTCTTTGCACAGCTTCTAAAGCTGGAGATGTACTATAATAATAATAATAATAATAATAATAATAATGAAATTATTGTATACAGTGCTCAGGTGCACCACAACTTGTCAGAGTATATGCAGTAATGTACAAATGTCTGGGAAGCGAACAGTGTATGAGTCAGATACATGCTTGCGTGTGTATGAAGTGGAGAAAATCAAGTGTAGTGTTGGCGAATCTCAGAAAGCATGGAAGTTTTGAAGGATGCAGTGCTCCGACAACTAACAACTGATGCCGGCAGTTTGTTCCATGCTTCAGCAACTCTCAGCATGAAAAAATGTTTCCTGAAGTCATGGGAGCTGTGCTGTTTTCTGACTTTGTAAATATGTCCACGGGTGTAAGACAGATGGAGTTTGAAAAGGTGCTCAGAGTTATTGTTTGTAAGATGGTTAATAATTTTATGGGTGTCTGCCAAGTCAGCTGCCAGACGTCGGAGTTTCAATGGGTCCATATACATACATCTTACTCTTTTACTTGTTTCAGTCATTTGACTGTGGCCATGCTGGAGCACCGCCTTTAGTTGAGCAAATCGACCCCAGGTCTTATTCTTTGTAAGCCTAGTACTTATTCTATCAGTCTCTTTTGCTGAACTGGTAAGTTACGGGGACGTAAACACACCAGCATCGGTTGTCAAGCAATGCTAGGGGGACAAACTCAGACACACAAACAAATACACACACATACATATCTATATATATACATATATACGATGGGCTTCTTTGAGGTTCCATCAACCAAATCCACTCACAATGCTGACTTGGCAGACACCCATACAATTATTAACCATCTTACAAACAATAACTCTGAGCACCTTTTCAAACTCCATCTGTCTTACACCCGTGGACATATTTACAAAGTCAGAAAACAGCACAGCTCCCATTTGGTTGGCCTGAGGCTATAGTTGAAGACACTTGTCTCAAGGTGCTATGCAGTGGGACTGAACCCGGAACCATGTGGTTGGTAAGCAAGTTAGATTGTACATTCTAACTTTTATGATAATGTAATACATATTAAATAAGATTTAGTAAACTGTGTTACGCAAACACACACACATATATTATATATATATATATATATATATATATATATATATATATATATATATATATATATATATATATATCATCATCCTCATTTAACGTCCGCTTTCCATGCTAGCATGGGTTGGACGGTTCAACTGGGGTCTGGGGAGCCCGAAGGCTGCACCAGGCCAGTCAGATCTGGCAGTGTTTCTACAGCTGGATGCCCTTCCTAACGCCAACCACTCCGAGAGTGTAGTGGGTGATTTTATGTGCCACCGACACAGGTGCCAGACGAGGCTGGCGAACGGCCACGCTCGGATGGTGTTTTTTTTTTATGTGCCACCGACACAGGTGCCAGATGAGGCTGGCGAACGGCCACGCTCGGATGGTGTTTTTATGTGCCACCGACACAAGTGCCAGATGAGGCTGGCAAACGGCCACGCTCGGATGGTGTTTTTTTTTTATGTGCCACCGACACAGGTGCCAGATGAGGCTGGCGAACGGCCACGCTCGGATGGTGTTTTTATGTGCCACCGACACAGGTGCCAGATGAGGCTGGCGAACGGCCACGCTCGGATGGTGTTTTTATGTGCCACCGACACAGGTGCCAGATGAGGCTGGCGAACGGCCACGCTCGGATGGTGTTTTTTTTTTATGTGCCACCGACACAGGTGCCAGACAAGGCTGGCGAACGGCCACGCTCGGATGGTGTTTGTTATGTGCCCGGATGGTATATATATATATATATATACATGTAGTGGGATGTGTAGTGGAATGTGATGTTGTTAATGGTTCAATATAAGTGATTGTGTGTAGCAGATGATGAGACAGGTGTGTTGGACAGACATCAAAGGAAAACAAATGAAAAAGAATAGGAATGCAGTTTTCATAATTTATTTGGTTACATTTACAGAAAGCTTGACTTGAACAAGTATGTCACTACACACACACACACACACACACACACTCACACATACACACTCACACACACACACACACACACACACACGTGTGTGTGTGTACATACATACATATGCATATATATCATCATCATCATCATCAGTTAATGTCTGTGTTCCATGCTGGCATGGTTTGGATGGTTTGACAGAAGCTGGCAAACCAGAGGATTGCACCAAACTCTGCTGTCTACTTTAGCATGGTTTCTACAGCTGGATGACCTACCCTCATCAGCCGAATGTGGATGTGACGTAGTCAAGGCCCTTGACAAAGTGGAATAAGAGATTTTATGTCACAAAGTGCATGACCTTGGTATCACTGGAAAACTAGAAAAGTGGTTGCATGACTTTTCAAAAGGCAGAAATCAGACAGTTCCAGCCAATGCTTCTCTCACCAATTCTCAGCAGAGTCCTTCAGGGAACTGTATTGGGACCACTACAGTTTGTGGTGGATCTCTCACACATGTCCTTAGCCATACAGTCAGCCACTCTCACCAGTTCTGCTAATGATACAAAAGTATCACGGGCAGTCAAGGACCCTGATGACATCCTAAAACTGCAGAAAGACCTGAACGCAATGTACAACTACTACTGTTGCTGCTATTTATGTATGAATTATGTTGAGTGAGCTGTGACAGAAATCTGCTGCTGTTGAGCTGTTGAGCAAACAATCTTTGTCCCAGAGCTCGCAAGATGGGAGAAGTCTGGAATGTGGTCCTTTGCTATTTGTAAGACCCGCAGAAGAGAAAGCAGGTCAACCCTCGACACCGAGAGCATCGACAGATGGATGAATGCGCACCCAGGCTCAGCGGTTGCGTAGGAAGTTGGGGACAAGAAACAGGAAGAAAGAGTGAGAGAAAGTTGGAGCGAAAGAGTACAACAGGGGTTGCCACCACCCCCTGCCGGAGCCTTGTGGAGCTTTAGGTATTTTCGCTCAATAAACACACACAATGCCCGGTCTGGGAATCGAAACCGCGATCCTCTGACCGCAAGTCCGCTGCCCTAACCATTGGACCACTGCTGCTACTATTGCTGTTTCTTCTCAAATATTTAATTCTTGGTCATTTTTGTTGTTGTTGCTGTTGTTAATCTCTGGAGTCTCTGTCCTGGATTCAGCTTTTGATTAAAATCATTTTACTTCAGGGAAAACAAGTTAACAAAATGTCTTTACAAGGTCACCCAGCCTGCTAGAAATAGTAGCGAAAGGTTCCCCTAAACAACGTCACGCTGGCTTTAAAAAAGATACGATATATTTGAGACAGTCACAGGTGAAATCTCTGATTATAATTTGGTCCAAGATGGACCAAACAACATCAATTTTCAGGAAATACCTGAATATCACAACATAACAAACAATGCTTAGTAAAAGTCCCACTTCTACAAACTGAACGGCAGCAAAACCCCTTGAAAACCACCATGCAAACCTTGAAGAATGCTTCCATTGTAGTCCTTAAGCTTTTCTACTTTCCAAACTGCAACCAATTCTTTTGGTTCCTTGTGAAAAACAGTTTTAAACAACTTTGTGGAATATTCCTTCATCTAAATCCTTTACTTCTTAAACACAATGCTTCAGTAGACAGGCAAAGCTGTGTGGTTAAGAGAAATTCACTTTGCAGTTACTTGGTTTCAGGTTCAATTCCACAGCACAGCAGCACTTTGGCAAAGTCTCCAGAAGGCCCACTTGACCTGAGTTGATGGGGTATTAAACAGCTCTAGATCTTGTTTATCGATATAAACTGTTCTTTGTTTTGCCACTGTCGGGCAAACATATCAAGGAAGTACACAGAATCTCATTAATGAGAAATAATGGTGTGAAGATGAAAACTGAGTCAAGGTTTCAATCCCTGATCAATGCTATTTCACTTCCCTTAAACGTCTAAGGTCTTTGGGGATGGATTCAATAATGTCCTTCCTCTTTTGTTGCAAAATTTGGCTTTATACCAAAGGAGGAAAAAACCATTTTCATATTGAAAGCAAAAACAAACAAATGACCTTCGACCGATTCCTTTATTTTTTTGTTTGGCAAAAATGTCAAAAGAAACAATTATTGATTTCTTCACAGCTCAGAACTGTGTTGCCTCTCCGACACCTTTCAAAGTGTGCAAAAGACATCATAAACCAAACGGACAGAATTGCTAACTTATAAATGCAGTTGTGCCATGAATTATTAACAGGAAAATGCTTTGGGAATGTGTCATTGAAATGTCATATTCTCTGAATGGAAAGAGAGAGAGAAGGAGAGAGAGAGAGAGAGAGAGAGAGAGAGAGAGAGAGAGAGAGAGAGAGAGAGAGAGAGAGAGAGAAAGGTGATGATGGGAAGGAGAATATTATCTTTAATAATTGAAATTCCATCTCCTGTCTTTCAAAGATGGTAAGTTCCTTCTTGGAGAAGACTTAATGTCCATGACCAACATTTCAGAAAGAAAGTAAAAAAAACAAAAAAAAGACACACACAGTCAAGAATTTCGTTACGTTGCTTCTTCTAATTATTTGATTTCTAATAAGGACAGAAAAGACAGCAATTTTGAAAGTTGAGTTAATGGTTTGTTTTTAACTGACTTCAGTTATTAGATTGCAGTCAAGCAGGACCAGTCTTCAAGTGTTTTAGAAAGACACACACATGAATATAATGATTTGTGGCCATTCACCAAAATGGGATAAATTACAGAAGGATCTTTTCGGTTTGAACGGCAGTTTTTTCTAGCGGTGTCATATGAAATTGTCACCCATAATTATGACCCCAGTATCGATCTATTGCATTTCAATCTGTTTTAGGGTTAGGGTTAGGGCTGGGGGGAAGAGTATCTTTTTTTACTTCAGAAATGTAAATAAACCCAATCTGTTTCTTAAATGAGACATATTCATACGGCACAGAATGTTTTTTACCTCAATAGACATCAGTGATTGGTTGAAATTGCAGAAATTGAAGGAAAAAAAACCAACAAATATCTTACAAACTATAGAATTTTCTCAATAAAGCCAAGAGAAAAAGATGTTTTATAAATACATTCTACCAGTATACGAAGTTTAAAATTTTTTAGTTACCTAGAAATTATGTTAAAAACTGCCGTTCAAACCGAAAAGATCCTTACAGAACTCTAAACACAAAAAATGTCTTCTTTAGTCTAAAATTCAAAGTGAATGGCTACGAAATGTCATCACTCCGACTTTCCCCATCGCCATTTGTTCAGCTGACAAATTAGTTCAGAGCCTTTTAAAGTATTGGATTTTATTTGAATTAATAAATTATATGTGACAGAATCTCTCAAATCTAGAAACCATTAATTAAGCATTATCTTAGCATAATAAGATTATCCATGAAGTCAATCAAACAATATTCATAAACATAATCTCCATAAACAACGAACCCCAAAACATGTCCAAACTCAAAAAAAACGTTTAGGTTTATATTTTTTAGAAAGTCATGTCGACATTATTTTATTCAATGCTTGTTTGTGCTCATGTTCTCTGTTATGCCATCTCTTAACACTTTTATTAAATTCTACTTATAGAAGCCAATGTAGTATAAGAGAGATTCTTCTAAAATGTTTCTGTTGCTGTTTCAATCCTTATTTGAAGACAATTGCCACTTTGAAACGAACAGTTTTCCCTCAGAATTGATTGGAAATCATGGAGGCTTGTAATTAATCAAAGGAATACAGTTCAATCTGTTGCTTTGCCTTGTTCTCGGTCATGAAAAGTGGGCAGGTCCTGCTGTATATCTATCCATGGTCAATGAAAAGCACACTGCCCCAGGCAGACAGAGTTTCGTTTAGTTGTTCTTCTGGGGGCACACTCAAGCCTCTCCTCAAGATGCCAAGGTATGTTGCATTTTTCCATGGTTGTTCTTTGAAAAATTCTTCAAGCAAAGTAACACATTCAATTGTGACTGGATTGTACCCATGTCTACATGTATGTCAAGCAATGTCAGCAAAACAGCTTCTATTGTCACCAACATTATGTATGTGTGGCTGTTGTTGCCAAACTTATCCTTTGAGATGTTGAAAGTACCACACTAATTACAACACACAATTGTCCCTTCCCAGAATGACACCCCTCGAAAATTCCTTTAGAAAATCAGTATTAATGCTTAAGGGATTTGAAAGATATTTTGTTATATACAAATTTTTCCCCCCCAATTTTCTTTTTTCATAACATCCACTTTTCCAAGCTTGCATAGGTCAGGTAGAATTTCTGGTGCCAGCCTCACCAGTTCCCAAGCATGGCAATATTTCCTCCTGACTGGAATATGTTTTCACAAAAGATTTGCAACAAAGGACACTGCTTGTGTGATGAGGACATGTTTTTGTAATTATCAAACAATTTCAAATGGAGACATTAAGACACACTCACAATGGGCTTCTTTCAGTTTCCATCCAACAATTTGTCTCACAAAGCTTTAGTTGACCCAGAGCTTTAGGAGAAGACACATGCTCAAGGTGCTATACAGGGTTGAAATGAAAACCATGTGATTGGAAAGTTAACTCCTCAACCACATAGCTATACCTCGCATGTCAATAATTAATGTAATAGTAACCAGGTTTCATTGAAATCTGAACTTGGATCACTGGATTCAAAAGTCCAGTGTGTCAACCACTACACCATGAAACAAAGAACAAATATGATCCATAAAATAGAACAAGCAATAATTCTCTATATTTTTTTCCCTGTATGTTTTACTTGTTTCAGTTATTTGACTGTGGCCATGCTGGAGCACCGCCTATCAGTCAAGCAAATTGACCCCAGGACTTATTCTTTGTAAGCCTAGTACTTATTCTATCGGTCTCTTTTGCTGAACCACTAAGTTACGGGGACGTAAACACACCAGCATCGGTTGTCAAGTGATTTTGGGGGGACAAACACAGACACACACACCCACACATATATATGATGGGCTTCTTTCAGTTTCCGTCTACCAAATCCATTCACAAGGCTTTGGTCGGCCTGAGACTATAGTAGAAGACACTTGCCCAAGGTGCCACGCAGTGGGACTGAACCCGGAACCATGTGGTCAGTAAGTAAGCTACTTACAACACAGCCACTCCTACGTATGCTTAACTTTCAAATACAATTTTTTTAAAACTTCAAATTGCACCATTAATTTTCTTTTTATCAGATCTCTGGTGCAACATAAAGTCCAAAAGAAATGAGAAATGCCAAAAACAAAAGAAGTCAAGTGGAGCAGGTTTCCTAAAGGTTTAGGTATGGAACAAAGGTATTTGTAATTTGGAGACTGGGTTGTTCCTTTCCTTCACTCTGTGTTTATGACTTGCTATTTCCAGCAAGATGGAAAACTTATGAAAAACAGAAAAAAAATCTCCCTCAAACCACATCCTATCATATTAACAAAGGAAGGAGACATTTGATCATAAGTTTGCTTAATCAGGCCACACTCAAGACTAACCAATAACCATCTAGAAACTTCCTGTTCTAAACAAAGTTAAAACTACATCAAATGCTTGACTTTCTCTTTGGCTTTAATAAATACTAGCAGTATCACCTGGCGTTGCTCGGGTTTGTTTCGACCCTTTAGAATTGGAATTTTTGAAAAGTAAAAATTTTGCATTATGTAGCTTGTTATTCTCTTTAAGTGAACATTTTTCTGGTTGAAATACACCGAAAAATGGCGACACAGTAGTAAAAAAATCGTAAAAAATAGGGATTTTCATATAAAAAAAAAAAGCACCTTTTTGATGTAAATAATTTTTGGTCTTAACATGATCCAATTTGAATTTTATCTTCTACGGAATGAAGAGCAAGCCTTCTTCTACCATATTCTCAATTTTGGTCAACTTGCACCGCAGGGTCTCGGAGGAGATAGTGTTAGTTGAAGGCTACCAAACCTGCCACACAGACAACTTCAGCTTTATATATATAGATTTCATTTCTGAATGACTATTGTCTCTCTATATAAGCAGAACAGTCTCCAGACCAGACATCTCTTCTCATATCTGGAATATCCCACATTTCAATAATTTTATATCCTAAACTATTACCAGAACAAACAACTTCTCCCAAACAATATTCATTGAGCTCCATCACCAGCAAGTGAAACACTGACTTCTCCTCATACTCTTACATCTGCTCTCAGCCTCTTCTTTCGCTGCTATAACAGCTGTTTCTCTTTGCAACATCAAAAAAACTCAGCTATAATGTCTTTATATTTTTATCACCCAAATATTAGGCTCTAAGAACTGGTTTCATACAAAATTCCTTTTGCCCCAATGTGCTCAAACAATGCATTAAACCCTAATCTTTCAAGTTCCATAGCAAACCACAACCCTTCTGTTCTAAGCAGTTCTCCAAAAATTTACCAATTTCCAATTGTTTACAAATGACTAATAAATAAATACTGATATACGATAAGTAGCTTTCGTTCCTTTTTCTATGCTGGCATGGGTTGAACAGATCAAAAAGGACAAGCCAGAGGGCTCTGCTAGGTCCCATGTCTGTCTTGGTATGATTTCTATGGCTGAATGTCCTTCCTAATGCCAACTGCACATCGGATCTGGAAACTGGACCATCAGGCTCTGAGCAAGGATTTTCTTCTTTTGGAAACTTAAAAATAAATAAAAAGAGCCCACCCTGAGATTGTTTTTAAACCTATACTCGTTTAAAAAAATGACAAATGATAATAAAAGATTCTACTTCAAGAAACCAAAAACAAAACAAAGACTGTTTGATGTTTATGTTGCAAAATTTTTAATTTTGAAGCAAAGTTTAATTTCTTTGTAGAGGATTTATATTATACATACATATATGTATGTATGTAGGTATACATATGTATGTGTGTATGATTGTGTACACACAAACACACACATATATATATAGCATTGAATGCCTACATCATACAAGCATTTATTTGTATATGTATAGATGTAAGCATTTATATCTACATGTGTGTGTGTTTGTGTATAGTAAATTATGAGAAGTTCCAAATTATTCTCATGAAAGAGATGGACTATAATACAATGATGTTGTTACGTTTAAAACAAATCAGAAAGTCCACAGGAAGATCTTACAGTTTACAAATGTGTTGAGTTATACAAAACAGCTGGAATTGGTGTCAGATGACAAAGTGACTTTGTCATTAAGCAAAGGACAAAAAAAAAAAAAAAACTGGAAAGCAGTCAGAGGCCATCGTCTCAGGCTTACTTTCTGAAAAATTCATTTTTCACGTACAATTTGTTTTATGAGTCACTTGAAAATAACAATGAAAAAGTTGGAGAATTGCTGGTGAATGTATGTTAGATGTGTCACTGAGGATTGGAGGAAACGGAGAGTCTTTGAGCGCTTCGTTCCAGTAGCTGTGTAAGATTCCAGTTCAGGCTGACGAACAGAGGAAGTGTCTTGACCAACACGGGTTGACGTTTCTAACCACCTGATATCATAATTTATCTCTGAAAATATAATAATTAATATTTCTAAATAGTCAAAAATATAAAATAATTCCATAACAATAAAAAAAAATCTGTAATTACAAAAAAATATGAATGCTGAAACTGAATAAAAGAAAATTAAAGAACATCTCAAGAATAAAAAAAAAGAAAAAAAAAAGGATTTTCACCATTTGTCATTTGAATAGCTTGAGGATCCCTCCACTTGTGGGTTACCAACCTGCCCCTAATTGCCCAGGTTAAAGTGGTTCCATTTAATTAAAAATGTGACATATCTTGCTGAACCACCCTAATCATTTCATTAGTGGTTTCGATATGAAAATTCCATCAGAACTTTCCATTATGTTTCAGGTTCAAGCATCACCTTATATCATTATGTAAAAAAAAAGATACTTTACAAAACTTATTCAAATTCTTAATTATTGTCAAATTAACTGAAATACATAAGTACGTTGATTCGTTAGAATTATGATCATTTAAGGGTTAAGCAATATGATTAAGCTCAATATTATAGAATTGCTATATTAAGCTTGATAGATTACAGATTAGATAACTGCGCTGAAAAGCCTTTAACATGTAGATTATTGTGTTGCTATTATTTCGGAATCAGAACTGACACCAACCTCAACCATCTACTTTGCTACACCTTCAAGAAGCATAGAAACAAACACAAACAAAACCAAGCAATAAAAACAACAAAGGACAAACTGAAGGTTTCTACAATTGAAGCCATTTCATTAAAACAATTTCAAATTAGAAACAGAAATCAAGAGGAACAAAAATGAAAAAGAAAAAAAAACAAATTAAATTGAAGCCAAATTTAGTATAAAGTTAATTAAACAAAACTTGCATTCCTTGGCTAGTTGGCGTGAATGGAAGAAGAACAACACTAACAGTTTCTGCTGGTCATAAATAGTTAGCAAAGCCGAGACTCATTGATATTTTGGTTATCATCAGCAAAAAAAAATACAGTCAGAATTTCATTCAAAACACAAATTAGGAAGAAATTAAAAATGTTTTTATTTGCAACAGATTTTTTTTCTCAAACATAGAACGTTATTTAAACATGGGGTTTGAATGATTCTGAAGTTTAAAGATCCATAACTTACCTTGTATAACAAATGAAGTCTTGAAATCTGAATAATGGATAGGGTTCAACAATTGAGAACAGTTGCAGAAAAAAAAATAGTGAAAATAAAAATGTAACTGAAGGTTATGATTATCTTGTAATATGGATATGACAAATGAACGCAGAAGAAACTGTATGGTCAGATTATTAGAAATACTCCTAAAAGAAGGAAAATGAGTATTAATTTGAATCATGAAACAGAACCGAAAACCAGTCATTTGGCCCAACACAAAATCAAATAAAATCATTGATTGAAAATCAGAACAGAAAAAACCCCCAAGAAACAAACAAAAAGAAAGCTGTGCACATGGAGCATGCTGCCCTTCAAGTGAGATCTGTTTTTGATATTTGACTGGACATCAATGATAACAGAATCCAGTTTTGAGTGCAAGCAAGACACACTCGAAATTGGGGAAAAAAAGTAAAAAATTAATAAATGAAGAATGCCAGAGCAAACAAGTGAGACCATTGGGGGAAAAGCAACGGTATCTTTAAATCCTTAAAACTGTTTTAGCCCGAAGGCCGCGGCCATGCTGGGGCACCACAAAAAAAAAAAAAAACAAACATTAAATGACTGGAACAACAACAACAAAAATACTGTTAAGATGAATGCAGGACGGCAGCGGATTAGAGAGAAGATATGACTTCATTCTGTTAGTAAACAAATGACTTCCACAATTAATGAGTTGGGATACATCAATAAAAACAAAAAAGAAGAAGAAGCAAAAAGTGTGTGGGAAGTGGCAGTGATTCTAAGTCATCTGAAATAAAGCATCATTGTTCATGCTGAACACAGAATATCTTTATTGGTCTTTGATGCATTTTTTTTTTTTACGAAAACTGAAGTCAAAAGCTTCACAGATCAAACATGCATCATTCTGTTATAGAAAATAGCATATGAGCTACAAAATAGATAAATAAAATAAACAAAAAGCCAACAAATTGAATGGGAAAAAAAACTACAAATCAGAAAACCAAAGAACTCAAGACTTCTTCAATATTGAAATAATTAAAAAAAGAGAGATCTGCTCCATCAAGATGCTTACAAGCCATTTATTGATAAAATTTGGCACAAGGCCACCAATTTCAGAGAAAAAGGAAAAGGCAATTATATTGACCCCTGTACTTGACAGGTGCCTATTTTATCAGCCCCAAATTGATGAAAGGTAAAGTCGACCCCAGTGGCATTTGAATTCAAAACAAAGTCGGATGTTGCTAAGCATTTTGTAAGGGGCAGTTAGGAAAATTTTGCCTGTTTTCTGCCATAATAATAATAATGGTTTCAAATTTTGGGGCAAGGCCAGCAATTCTGGGGGGGGGGGTAAGTTGAGGATATCAACCCCAGTATTTAACTGGTATTTATTCTAAAGACAGACAAAATGCAGCTAAGTATTTTGTTCAGTTGTACTTAACAATTCTGCCAGCTTGCTGCCTTAAGAATAACAATTCTGCCAGCTATAGGCACGTGGCCAGTAATTTGGAGGGGAGGGGCAAGTCGATTACATCAACCCCAGGACTTGACTGTTACTTATTCTATTGAGCCCGAAAGGGTGGAGAGCAAAAGTTGACCTTGGCAGAATTTGAACTCAGAATGTAAAGACACGCTGAATGCCATTAGTGGTCTTGCCAGTTCGCAGCCTTGAGGAGAATAATAATGATAATGGTTTTGAATTATGGCACTGGGCCAGCAGTTTTTGAGGGGAGGGGAAGTCAATTACATCAACTTGTATGTATTTGATCAACTCTGAAAGAATGAAAGGCAGAGTTAACCATCGTAGAATTTGAACACAGAACATAAAGGCAGTTGAAATGTCACTAAGCATTTTGTCTGGCAATGCTAACAGTTCTGCCAGCTTGCCACCTTAATAATAATCCTTTCTACTAACAGCACAAGGTCTGAAATTTTGTGGGAAGGGCACTAGTCGATTACATTGACCCCAATATCAGGCAGTGGCTCTCATGGCTGCTGATCTTAACTGATGGGAAGTGTTATCATGTACATTGTTTTGTCTTGGTGCAAAAGATGGGCTACAGCAAATATTCCACTCAATACTACAGATTTGCTTGACCATGTTCCTTCAGTTGTTTGACCGTAACTAGCTGACCATGTCCCTTAGTGGCTGACGATATGTGCATCTCTGATTGTGAACAGAAGTAGTTGGGGAGCATGATAGCTATGTGTTGAGAGGGATTCTTTGGGGTTTGAATAGTTCACCTTTGGAAACATGGGTGTTTCATTCAACATCCTTAAACAACTCTTATCAGACAGGTAACCATGATGTGTATATTGGGCTTCATATATTTGTACTCCAGTGTCACTTGGGTGGCATGCACTGATCTCTGATTCAATAATAATAATAATGATAATGGTTTCAAATTCTGGCACAAGGCCAGTAATCTTGGGGCAGGGAGTATGTTGATTACATCGACCCCAGTGCTTAGCTGGTATGTTTTTTTATTGACCCCAAAAGGATGAAAGGAAAGTCAACCTCAGTGGCATTTGAACTCAGAATGGAAAGAGCCAAAAGAGATGCCATAAGGCATTGTTGCCTAGTGTGTCAATGATTCTGCCAGGTTGCTGCCTTAATAATAATAATCATAACAACAACAGCACAACACTGACCAAGTAAATATTTTCATAAAGCAATGATTAAAATTTTTTATCAATCATCATCATTTAACGTCCGCTTTCCATGCTAGCATGGGTTAGACTATTTTGACTGAGGGCTGGCGAACCAGATGGCTGCACCAGTCTCCAATCTTGATTTGGCAGAGTTTCTACAGCTGGATGCCCTTCCTAACGCCAACCACTCCAAGAGTGTAGTGGGTGCTTTTTACGTGCCACTGGCACGGAAGCCAGTTGGCTACTCTGGCAACGATCATGCTCGGATGGTGCTCTTGGCACCCTACTAGCACAGGCACAAGTGCCAGTAAGGCGACACCGGTAACGATCACGCTCGAGCGTCGCCCATTTTTGTTAATGCGTAAAATACTTCAAATTTCATAGTTTATACAGAATATCATGAAGGGTGGTCACTGATTAAATAAAAGCATCTAGAATTAAATACCGAGAAGTGTGGACATTCCAGATTTTGCTTTCTCCCCACACCCTACTCATCCAAAGTAAAATGATTCCACCATATAATGGTTATAAAGCTGGTGTCTAAGATCTATATGCTTAGACACCATTAAAAATCCAAAGATATACTTGATAGAGTTCTTCACTTAGTGAGGAAATGAAGCATCTCATTAACTTTCCCCATAAATTATAAGAAAAGATGAAATTCAACAGCATCATTGATGAAGTCTAGACCTAAAATAGTTCCTTAGTATCAGCTTGTCATCAAGTATTCAAGTTTCTTCTCTGATAGAGCATTTATTAGAAGAAAGGTCAACAAAGTTTGATAAAAGTCCTTCACAAGTAAGCAGGGTAAACAATGTAGAAATTATTCCTGTCCCAATTCAAAGTTGAAATTTAAGCATGGGTTGGACGGTTTGACTGTGGGCTAAGGCCAAAAATCTATTAATTCTAAATCTTTGCTGCAGGAACCTGCTCTGCCCCTCCCTCTCTCATAGTAATCCCCTCATCCCTAGCATGGAGCTGACCCACCCACCTCCCAATGAGCTCACAGTACTGTGAACTGTATGGTGACTTCAATAGTGGCACAAAAAAAAAAAACATCTAGTCTACACTGTGAAGTGGTCGGCATAAGGAAGGACATCCAGCCCTAGAAACCACATCAGACATTGGAGCTTGGTGCAAGTCCTTGGACATGTCAGATCCTGTCAAATCATGCAACCCACACCAGAATAGAAGATGGACATTAAATGATAAGAAAAGGAAAATACAACATTAATTAATGTTTTTGAAAATTAGCACAAAGACCATGATTTTAATGGAGAAGAACAGGAAGTTATAATATTCATGCCTTTCCTAAAGACATTAGCAGTGCTACTGAAGTGAAATATACAAATATAATATTAACTGCATTTTTTTTCATTTAAAGGAATAAAAAAAAAAACTCATCTTACAATTAGCAAAAATCCACTTTTTTAAACTTTTGATTAGTAATGTATGTTTTTTTTTTCTATTTGTTAGGCTTTAACCCTTCATTACCAACCCGGCTGAAACCGCCTCTGGCTCTAAGTACAAATGTCTTGTTTTCATAAGTTTTGAATTAAAATCTTCCACCAAACCTTAGCCACAATTTATGTTCCTAACACAAGCTGAATGATAACTAAGTTATTTTACTAAATTCTTTGTTATATTTAAATTAATTGAACGAAACACAAAGCATCTCAAAATAAATACAGTAACGAAAGAGTTAAACAAATTCTAATATTTCAATATTTTTAGATGGAATGTCTTCCAATGGTAAGGATTATGAAACTTCATCCCAAATTCTTATATAATTGCAATTCTGATTGATTTATTCCATGACAAACATTGTGATTATCAATAGCTAAAGCAGGCTTGCCAAAAAAATGAGATTGCCAGTGTGGATCATTAGCTCTGATACATTTGAAGCAACAAATGTAGAGCTAAAACAACAAATCCAGTGGAATTAATATTTACTGAGAGCAACACTCATTGTACAGTTATAAGATTAGTTCATATGACCGACACATTCAATAATTAAAGTAGTTTTGAAAAAGAAAACCAACAACAGTTAATAAATTCAGTGAATAAAAAAACAAACAAGACATTGATTCTATTTTATTTTGAAGAAAAAAATAATTTTTAAAATAATTTTTGTCCATTTTAATATAGGTTGGGTGACTTTATAAGTTTAGATATTTGTATTTTGACTAATGAAAATGGGAAGCGACACATGTCTGACAGCTGGATAGACGTGAAGGAAGATGTGTGCCAGGTATAGACTGAAAAATACTATGGCAAATATTTTAGCCATTTCAATCAGCCACCACTGTGAATCACCAGAGCAGGATACAAGTGTAGCGGAGTTGGAAAAAGAGAAGAGTACAAGAAAAATACTTTGCAATATCGAAATCGATCAAAAATCAATGGAAATTGTAGTTGTGATACCAGTGCCGGCGGCACGTAAAAGAACCATCCAAACGTGGCCGTTGCCAGCACCGCCTCGACTGGCCTCCGTGCCAGTGGCATGTAAAAACCACCAACTGATTGTGGCCATCACCAGCCTTACCTGGTACCTGTGCCGGTGGCACGTAAAATATCACCCACTACACTCATAGAGTGGTTGGCATTAGGAAGGGCATCCAGCTGTAGAAACACTGCCAGATCAGACTGGAGCCTGGTGCAGCCTTGTGGCTTCTCAGACCCCGGTCGAACCGTCCAACCCATGCTAGCATGGAAAACGGACGTTAAACGATGATGATTTATGTCACTTAAGAGCCCAAGTTCAAATCCAGCTGGTATCAATAAAATATGAACTAGTCATGTGCTAAGTTTGATTCAATTAATACTATCCTTCCCCTTTAATATGGACCAATGTGAGAAAGCAACAGGGTAGATTAGGTGAAATTTTGGCTGAGAGTTAACATGTAGAAAAAAAACTTACTTAAAATGTGTACATACAGCAGAATATTTTACAAGAGAACTAGTAACTAAGGTAATGGTTTAGTGAACACAGGGTGTCAAACTTTGAAGAGGCTTATAAAAGGTTTTAAGAGAAATAGATAACCATTTAAAATTATGTGGTTATTTAAAAACACTTAAATATATACAAACTTTAATTTGTCAGCATAGCAAACAATAATGAAATTTGTCACTTGAACAGTGCAACATTAGCTCAATTAGTAATATGATTCCACTCGTGTCAGTAACTAAGGGAGACAACTTCAGACATGTTTTGATGCTATTAAACCTCTCCAGCAAAGATCTAACTTCACCTCACTGAAATAGTGAACTGAGAATCACCAAGTCAATGTACAATAATGCACAGGAGTAGACATGAAAATTAAGAGATTTTTAATAAATGTATCACTGCAGTTAATTACTCAGAGAGGCCAACCTAAGCAAAAACAATAGTCAAGCTCGTGTTAACATATGTAATGCAGGGAGCAAGAAAATTTTATTAATTTTGTTTGGAAATGCTCAGGAATTAGAAAGCATGAGAAAGATGCTACAAAATGTCAGTTTTAAAGAATTTAAATTCAATTAGTCTGTTTATTGTAGTACAATGAGTTGTTTAATAGTTAATGGTGATTAAAATGCAGGCAACATTAAACATAAAAATAGCAGTTTATATTAGTATATATCCATCGCCATTCAAAAATAAGGGCATACAAAAATAAAATTAACCCTGCCAAATTTTTAATAATTTAATCTTTCTGAGAAAATTAATACAAATTTCAAAAAGAGTATAATTGCAAGTGGAAATTATTTGACCTTATTAGAAAATCTATTTGATATATAACAATGCCAAGACCATCATTATTGATAAAATACATTGAACAATTTTGTCAAATCTACAAGAAATTTTACTAGAATCATTTAACAAAGAACACAAATGCAGCGTGGAAGGTGTTTATAAGCCATTTAAGAAACACACAAAAACCGTTAGATTCACTTCAACATTTAAATTTAATTTTCCAAAATATTTTCGTCACTTTGAGACCGCGACCTGTTCACTGACAAAACTTCAGTGAACAGGTCGCGGTCTCAAAGCGATGAAAATATTTTGACAAATTAAATTTAAATGTTGAAGTGAATCTAACAGTTTTTGTGTGTTTCTTAAATGGCTTATAAACACCTTCCATGCTGCAACTGTTTTCGTTCCAGCACACGATCTCAGATCAAGTCACTTGCTATGCAAGTACATTTCTGTAACATTTAACAAAGAAAAGAGGTATAATAACAGTAAAACAAAACTGTACTCTTTCCTATCTCTTTTACACTTTTTAGTAACTCTTGATTAATTCTATAATCTTTTATTATAATAACTGGGCAAGTCTCTCACAGGAGTAAGACAATCCTTCTGACGGATGGGTAAATACATAATTTCATTCTCTCATACATGACAAGAGAAACAATTTCTAGTAAAGTTTACAGCACCACAACCTCTTAACATTGCTTCAGATGATATTTAGCTCTTCATAACATTTCAAAAACGCTAGATGTAAAGGAAAGCCAAAGAAATACTAAAGCAGCCCAGAATATGGAATTAATATTTTCTGTAACCCAGACAATGGAATCAGAGCTGGAAATGGTTAAAGTAAGAGAATAAGTAAATCAGGAAGGAGAAAGGAAGAAAGAAGTTTAAAGAGCAGTTACTATGACATGAGCAGAGGTTTGATCAGTTATGGATGTGTTGGAGCCTAAACAACAATCAACTGTTTAGCATTCAGATTACTGACAAATGTTTTGCTTATTTATTCACATGTAAAAAAAAAAATAATTAATTATGTATTATTTTGTGGCTTAGAGATTTCAAAAATGTGACAGTTTATTTTTAGAATGACATTGTATGGTAGGTGTGAGGAGCTGGATCTAGTCAGTTTGAACATAAAGCAAGTAGAATATTTGGGTTGGATATGGCTGGATTAAAAGCTAATGGATTAAGGGTTTGTTTTTTTTCCTCTCTCTCTCTTGTGAAAAACAAACTTTATTAACCATGTAATTAGGAAAGTGATGCAACTTGGAAATGAAACAGGGTTACTGAAAACAGAAAAATCAGCAAAGTCTAGGTAGAAATAAATAAAGTACAGCTCATTGGATGAGATGACATGTGAAGAGACAGAGCATAAGGAAACCGAGAGTTGGTCTGGACATGAGATGTGAATGGACAACAAGTGTTGACTGAAAACCCACCCTGTACTAACTGTTGTATGTAGCTGTGGCACAGAGAAATGGACCAAGAAATGAGAAAAAAAAAAGGGTAAAGTCAGATGTCAGGAAGTTCAGGAGTTCAAATATAGGACAGCAAAAATCAAGATGGTGTGATGCTGTATGGGACACGTGAAACCCATACCAGCATGACAAAAAAAGGCATCAAAACGATAATAATGATTGATATCAGTAAGGATTATCCACAATGTTCACATTTGTTCCAATATCTGAGATACTGGAAAACCTCTCCAATCAACAAAATCTGACACATTCAGAAACAGGAGAAAAAAAAAGTTGCTTGAATAAGCAAACCCCTTCTTTGCTACCACTTTTGATTTGATAAGAGCCAATGAAGGCACCTGAACCTGCTGGAAATAACAGCCAAATATCCCACTACCTTGTAAAAGGAAATAAACACTGAGTTATGTACTCACACACATATATATATATCACCGTGACCGACCAGGCTATCAGATGTTGCTACACATCGCTGGTCACAATGCACTTTGCATTGTTTTAGCCTTTAAATGATGCTACCTCGCTGGCTAAGCGAGCAGGTAAACAGAAGAGAGAGTGAGAGAAAATTGTGGCGAAAGAGTAGAGCAGGGGTCGCCACCACCCCCTGCCGGAGCCTCATGGAGCTTTTAAGTGTTTTCGCTCAATAAACACTCACAACGCTCGGTCTGTGAATCGAAACTGCGATCCTACGACCACGAGTCCGCTGCCCTAACCACTGGGCCATTGCGTCTCCACACACACACACACATATGTATGTATATGTATATATATATATATGTATATGTATATATATATATATATATATATATATAAAGGATAGGAATATATGAAAAGTTGTTTAATAAATATAGATTATTGTTCAGACCAGATCAAGTAGCCGTGTTATCAGAGTATAAACTTCCCAGATATCAACCTTTATATATGAAGTACTACCATGGACTTTAGTTTCCCTATTGTGTGTCTTGCTTTTCTGCTTATTATTTATTTATGTTCACGTCTCTGTAACTAATTCACAAATGCTTTGATGACATTAATAACTGCCACTATATATCACATGTACAAAATGTTCTATGCCTGCATAAAAGATGGGATGGTCACAAATGGACAAATGGAATGCTTTTCATCACAAGTCTGCTCTCTCAGAACAGATACAGACAAACGTTTTTTGAAAAATTGTTTCTGACATCATTACAATAATGTACACTTTTCTAAACTTTCAGACTCCATTGATCTTACTTTCTCTTAATCATCCCCCACCCTGCAACAGATAATTTTTCACTAATATAAATCCTGTACCAATTCCTCAGAACCACTCAATGAACCTGAAATCACCTTCCTAACTGGCTAATACTATTATTCCACGATCCTTATCTAAGTTCAGCCAGCCAAGTTGAAACATAAGAAAGATCAGAAAAATACCAAATTCATAAAACCAGAGTTTCAAAAATACCAACACAAGGACAAACTTCTAAGACAACTCTCCCCTCTCACACATTCTCAAAAAATTAAGAGAATTTTAATTATGAAACAGTCTTTATCACAATCACCTGTTTCAAGATTACAATGGAATTAAGCTAATACGTGTTGGAGATTATTCCATGCCATTTATCAAGCTTGGATGTTTCTGTACAGCTTCTCTGTGTTAGTCTTATTTTCTGTCAAAAGTCTCTTTACTTTCACCTTAACCAATATCTCTTCAGTATCACACATCAAGCTTCCCCTTTCTTTATTCGATTTCATTATGTTTCTAATTAGTTGACATAAATTTGGTTTTCTAAATGCGAAACTCACCCGTCAACATTTAGTCTTCCAACAATTTCCCTTACTGTAACAATGAGGCTTTCATTTTCTTGAGGAGCTTCCAGAATGATGCAATGCAATTTCGCCATATAAGAATCAATAGTTTCTAGTGTGGGTACTTCGTTGGTTCCTGGAAACAACAACAGAAGAACATTGACAAAATATAAAAAATAGTCAAAAAGTTTGCATCAAATTGCATGAAATAATATAAATTGTATTTCGTTTTTGGATTTGGTTTGCAAGATTCTTTATATGAGTTCGTGTGTTGAAGCATATTCTGTTGTGTCTGGGGAGAGTCATTTTCTTTTTGTGTCTTATTATTTAACACACTCACCGGTAAAATTTCCACTTTTTTCTTATTTTTATTGTCTTAAAATTTTCGAGAGTCAAAATTATTGAAAAGGTTGCAAGACGCAACGAAAATTTTAGGACAATAAAAATATGAAAAAAAAGTGGAAATTTTACAGGTGAGTGTGTTACATTACAAGGCACAAAAAGAAAATGACTCTCCCCAGACACAACAGAATATAAATTGTGTTGTTTATCAAAAACAATTCTAAGTTAAAATAATACATATTAAGAAAGGAGGGGGAATGATAAAGTAGTAAGAAGGGAGGTAACCAAAAACTGACAATTTTCTATTTTGATGGTTTAGTGAGAGAGAAGAGGATTAGCTCACAGAGCAGAGAGTAAAGGCAAAGACATGCAACGGAATTGACTCAATGAAAGGTATTGAAAGGGATGGTGGTGTTGAAGGGGATGATGGATTAAATCTACCATCCAAAAACAACAACTGTCCCTTCGACGGACTGCCACACAATTTTCTTCTCCTAAATTTCAGTTTCAAGCTTTTGATCAAGCTTATGGGAGATCAAACCTGAATCTAGGCAATGATGAAGTAAGAATATTTTTACTTATAAAGTATTTAATTTGAAATAAGATTGATTAAAGTTAGGCTTTACATATAACACAGTTTAACAACAATACTGCCACCCTGACCATCAGGTTTTTGTATTAAGGTATTTACTTTAAAACAAGAAAAATCAATAAAAAGAAATTTAACAGAATTTTACCTGGCAATCGCACATTTGCAAAGTTAGTTGTCAAAATTGTACGAAGTGTATTTAAGTGACACTGGAGAGCCATATTGTGGTTTCTTTGTTGTACAGCTTCCAATTCAAGTTTCTCTATAGCATGTTTCATGTTTTCGATATGTTTACTTAGAATAGCATTTTGTTCTTCTAGTTCGGTGGTCTGCTTCCGTAGCTGCCGTAATTCTTGTTCACGTGCTGAAAACAAAAGGTAAAACCCAAGGAAATTAATTTCAAAATAAAACTTAAAACCAAATTTGAAGTAATTCGATGTTTGTATATTTTCTTTAACATCAAAATGGAACAATGTTGACGATCTTTTAAGAATTCATGAAATAATTTTAAATAATTACTTTTATTATGATCCAGAAATTCTTCAGTAAAAATAGGAATATCAAACGTTCCATAATCCTCTTCATCCTTTTCAGGCTGTAATGGATAAAGATTAAAGATTAACATGAAGTCTTCCAATAATAAATATATAACCTTTAGCTGTTCAGTAAATGCCTATTATAAATTCCAGATGCACGGCAACTGATAAACTACAAGACTTTTTACTCTTATCAGCAGATATTTTGTTTCTTGTTCTGTGCTCCAGAAAATATAATAATTCTATTTAATCAATGTTTACTTCAACGAAAACTAAGTGCATCTTCTTTCCACCCCCCACCCCTGCGAAAGTGCTAGACATTGGTAACTAGCAGTAAAATAGGTCATTTCATAGAAATCGCTCAAGTCACAATCACATCTATTTCACAGACTACAACATTCCAGAGCATTCACATCCTTTTTGTTTTGCTTAATTCTCTCTCATGCTTCATATGAATAAATTCAATACTTTTGCATTTTTTGATGTTGAATCACAAGAAAAAGTGACACGGCCAGAATTAATGTAGAGTTTTGGCCTTACAAAGTTGATATTGAAAGGAATCTACTGCCAAAACACACACAAACTCAGCTTGGATTAAAAGCTAAGCAATATAAATACTTCCATGGGTTAAGGTGGTGAGCTGGCAGAACCGTTAGCACGCCAGGCGAAATGTGTAGCCGTATTTCGTCTGCCGTTACATTCTGAGTTCAAATTCTGCTGAGGTCGACTTTGCCTTTCATCCTTTCGGAGTCAATAAATTAAGTACCAGTTACGCACTGGGGTCGATGCAATTGACTTAATCCCTTTGTCTGTCCTTGTTTGTCCCTTCTATGTTTAGCCCCTTGTGGGTAATAAAGAAACAAATATAAATACTTCCATGAAATTGTATTTACCTGTAGAGCAGAACCATTTTGACCATCATAATCTTCTCTTATATCACCTGGAAAAGAAATATTATTTTTATTTTTGTATATTCTCATGTGTTGAGAAGAAACAATGACAGTAACGGTATTTTTACCTATGCCGGGGACATCACAACAGAAACCTGGTCTTGGATTTAATTTGTCAAGTTAGCTGTATACAAAATGTAAAAAGTACCCATGCGGGTGACATATAAAAGGCACCCATGCCAGTGACATGTGAAAGACACCCACTACATTCTGTAAAGTGGTTGGTGCTAGGAAGGGCATCTAGCTGTAGAAATCAATCCAAAACTGTTTGGAACCAGGTGCAGCCCTCTGGTTTACCAACTTCGGTCAAACCATCTAACCCATGCCAGCATGGAAAACAAACATTAAATGATGATGATAATGAAGAGAAAGTAATTAAATAAGTAAAACCATCGAAATCGATCAAAAATCAATGGAAATTGTAGTTGTGATACCAGTGCCGGTGGCACGTAAAAGAACCATCTGAATGTGGCTGTTGCCAGTGCCGCCTCGACTGGCCTCCGTGCCGGTGGCATGTAAAAATCACCAACTGATCATGGCCGTTGCCAGCCTTGCCTGGCACGTAAAAAGCACCCACTACAGTCACAGAGTGGTTGGCGTTAGGAAGGGCATCCAGCTGTAGAAACACTGCCAGATCAGACTGGGCTAGTGCAGCTTCCTGGCTTCCCAGACTCAAGTCGAACCGTCCAACCCCTGCTAGCATGGAAAGCGGACGTAAAACAATGATGATGATGATTATTAAAGTGAAGTACTGTAAGAGGTATTGTGAAAAAAAAAATGAAAAAAAGAAAGAAAAAGGAACCATTCAAAATGTCTATATTTTTGTTGTTTTATAGATGAGAAGTGATTTTGATTAATGTCATTAAAGACAGCCATGCAGTAAATTAAAATGTCAAGTAATGTTTCTATGTGTAAAATGAAAAACGGATTTATGAACAGTTTAGAGCAATATGATGCAGAAAGACTTTTCAAATTGGAAACATCTGAAATATGTATTTGAGTCACAAATACCATCTGGTTATATATGTAATGGCACTCGCTTTTTTTGGAAATCAAAGACAAGAGCTTTTCTTAAAAATCTATCAAGGCTTATGAAACAACAATATTTTTATATGATGGAAATGTACATGTATTTGTAGGAAGCCTTCCATCTTTAATTCCTTAAAAGAAATGTCACCTTTTCTAACTTATTTTATTAATCTCTTCTGCTGAGCCACTAAATTACAGGGATATAAACATACCACACTGGTTGACAAATGGTGGTGGTAGTGGAGGGCAAATACAGACACACACACATATATATGATAGGTTTCTTTCAGTTCCCATCTACCAAATCAGCTCACAAAGCTTTGGTCAACCCGAGGCTATAGTAGAAGACATTTACCATTCAGTGAGACTGAACCCAGAACCATCTGGTTGGGAGGCAAACTTCTTACCGCACAGTTATGAAGAAAAAGTTTTTAATTTTAACTTGACATAATTATTTTTTAATCAATATTATTTCATCCAAGGAGTGTTTTTAACTATAAAATTATTGAATATTACATAAATTCCAGACCAACTCTTCTTCAAAGACTTAAGAATATCCATTATTATTTTAAATATTTTCAATTGTAGTTGTGATATCTGTGCTGGTGGCACATGAAAAGACCATCCGAATGTGGCCGATGCCAGCGCCGCCATTACTGGCTTCTGTGCCGGTGGCACGTAAAAAGCACCAACCGATCGTGGCTGTCGCCAGCTTCCCCTGGCACCTGTGCTGGTGGCACGTAAAAAGCACCCACTACACTCACGGAGTGGTTGGTGTTAGGAAGGGCATCCAGCTGTAGAAACACTGCCAGATCAGACTGGAGCTTGGTGCAGCCTCCTGGCTTCCCAGACCCTGGTCGAACCGTCCAACCCATGCTAGCATGGAAAGTGGGCGTTAAACGACGATGATGATGATGATTTTCAGAATATTTACATGAGATATAATAAAAAAATATATAGCAATTGCTGTATTATGGGCACATTGCTATTTGCATCAGTTTGTTTGGCTGATAAACAGCTTCCCTATTTTAAAGGTTACTGAAAGGTATCCAGCCGCAAATTGAAAGATGATGTAATGTACATCATCACCATTCTTTTGCGTCTGATTTTCCATGCTGGCATCAAGTTGGACAGGTTTCACAACATCTTCCCTATTTCTAAGGTTTGTTCATCATCTGAAAAACCACCAATCGTTGTTGTTGTTGTTGTGACAAGCTTGCTGGATAGCCTTCTCCATTTATTGCCAGCCACCTTACACTATGGCTGGCACATTTCATTTAATCTGCAAGGATTAAAGATTTTCCTTTATTCTGTATAAATCTTTAGTCTGTTACTGCTCACCTTTATTCAAGGTTACTCAGTCCACATCTTGTCTTTAAACCTGTGAAATCTAATCCTAGCTTTCCTAAAACCAAAAAATAATGTAAAAGAAACTACAAACAACTGTCTCTCATGTAATTAGCAAAACTGTTAATTTATGGTAATCAATCAATATATGGTTCAAGCCTCATTAGTATGCCTGTTTCATGTTTCTGTTTGCTTTGAATATATTTTTCTTACTAATTTAGGACTTGAATTTTTAACCAAACATTTTATTTTGTTCTTGGAAACAAATTTCTGGCAGGATAAATAAATTGCCTTACTTTTTAATTTTTTTTCCTTTTGGAGTTTAAATAATTTATATGCATCTGTCTTTTGGTAAGCTTCCATATCTCGTAAATATCGTTCTTTGTCCTTCTCTGCATCGTCAAGGTATCGCTGTAAAGAAAAGAAACCAATAAGCACAAGGAACTATGGAATTGGTATCGAGAGAAATATTCTGTTTTGGTACAATTTTCTTTCTTTACTGACACTGATAAAAGCATGCAAATGTGGTTAACAATAAAATGCAATAAAACAATATTAATATATATATTTCTTTATTGCCCACAAGGGGCTAAACATAGAGGGGACAAACAAGGACAGACAAACGGATTAAGTCAGTTACATCAACCCCAGTGCGTAACTGGTACTTTATTTATCGACCTCGAAAGGATGAAAGGTAAAGTCGACCTCGGCGGAATTTGAACTCAGAACGCAATGGCAGACGTAATACGAATATGCATTTCTGCCAGCTCGCCGCCTTTTAATATTAATATATATGATGATAAAGAGGTAACAATAAACCAATTTGACAGTTTTCTATTCACTAAGCACAACATTTGCTTTAAAACAAACTGGAGCATGAACAACCCACATTAAGAAAAAGAAGAGATAAAGGAAAAAATTAGAAGCATAAAACTATTGGTGGTTGAGTGTTCCAAAGATGTTGGGTGAAAATGGATTTAATTCAATCAGTCGACCATTACTGACATAGAACAAGATTCGTCATATTGTTAGTGATAAAAATAATACATTTAATTTCTAAATCTTTCGTTGGCATAACAGAATTGAATAATTAATAATAAATAAAAAAAACGGCTATCTATCTGCGGCTTTATATAGCTATGGTAAGACCTCACCTGGAATTTGCATCACCGGTCTGGAACCCCTATCTTGCCCAGGACATCAATCGTCTGGAAGCTGTTCAGCGACGTGCAACCAAAAGAATACCCTCCATCAGGCATTTGCTATATTCTGAACGCCTTACTTCCCTGGGCATGGACACATTGAAACTCCGACGTCTGGCAGCTGACTTGGCAGACATTCATAAAATTATTAACCATCTTACAAACAATAACTCTGAGCACCTTTTCAAACTCCACCTGTCTAACACCCGTGGACATGTTTACAAAGTCAGAAAAGCCCCCATGACTTTCGGAAACATTTTTTCACGCTAAGAGTTGCTGAAGCATGGAACAAACTGCCAGCATCAGTTGTTAGTTGTCAGAGCACTGCATCCTTCAAGACTTCCATGCTTCCTGAGATTCGCCAACACTACACCTGATTTTCTCCCCTCCATACACACACAAGCATGTATCTGACTCATACACTGTTCGCTTTCCAGACATTTCTACATTACTGCATATACTTTATACACACTTTTGGCAAGTTGTGGTGCACCTGAGCACTGTATACAATAATTTCATTATTATTATTATTATTATTTAATTAAATGGATTACCTGTTTTTCTCGTGGTGCCAGTTTAGACCATTCACCACCAAGCTGTCTGGTTATTTCAGAAAACGAGAGATTTGGATTCTCCTGGCGCAACTTTTCTCGTCGCTCATTCAAAAAACGTACATAACCAGTTAAGGGCTGCTTTGGAGCATTTTTATCTTTCATTGTTGCTTTCCTTTTTTTACCTTTAGTCCAACCAGGTTTCTTCTTCTGCCGAAATAAAAGCAAAATTAGCAAAGAACAAACTAACATGCTTAACGTGAATAATTTAGGAGAATTAAGGTTATCAATAACGATAATAATAGGATATCTAGATACGAGAGTAGCAAGTTAGCAGAAACAATGTACAGGACTGAATAGTTTATGCGATTTCGTTTCAACAGGTTGCTGGTGGTAAAGGATGTAGAGTTATGATGTTGCTTGGGCAAACACATGGTTCCAAGTTGAGTCCTTATTGTATTGCAACTTAGGGGTCTTGTGTTGGTTAACGGATGCCTCCTGAATGAAACTGAAAAGACTAAATGGAAACAACTCCATGGAAGCGCCATACGCACAGATACAGATGTGGTGGTATGCTTTTAATCCACAGGTATCAAAGGACTTCAAAATAGTAAATTATTTACCTCCAAATCAACATCAACTTCTATGTTTTGCCATGAATGTACATGTGAGACAAGTCAATATACAGATATCGGGGTCGGAGTTTGAAATATCTCTTAGCATAAACACTGTTTTTGTTTTCCATTTTACATCCAATATTTATGCTGGTGTAACTGAATGATTCTGCATATATGTTGTTTATTGATGTTCTTTGCATAAGGACAGGGATTAGATGAGCCTTTCCATTTACTAAGCGTTCTATCACAAAATGGAATTATATGTATTTTGTACTGAGATAGGTTCGGGTTCAACCACACACAATTTAATGCTTCACTTGAATAGACTATATCAGCAGTAACAGAGTGCTAAACCTTAACAGCTAACTCAAAGCTATATCTATAAAGGGTATTCGGGTATTCAACAAAGTTTATTTTCTGTAATGTTTTGTTCAACATATTCTTATCTATTTTTGTGTGTGTTGTTCTTAAAAACGTCGATATAGATATAAATCCAGTTTATAAGCAACCAATAAACTAAGTGTTCTACAGAAACATTGACTGTCAAACCGTAAATTATAGCACTGAGTTTTTATGTAAGAATCTAATCTATAGCATTATTAAAAAATTCTTACGTCATGAGAATCCTGCATGTCAGGTCCCAGTTGGCTCTCATCTTTCTGAAGCATGGCTATAAAATAGCAAATACAATATTTTAAATCAGTAACACCATATACTTATTAGAAGAGCACAGACTATATTTGAAACTATATTTAAAAGTGAAATGCTTTACAACTCTGCAGTTTATCTAATACATATATACACATAAATTAATATACATTTATATTATTCTGAATCATTAAATTATGGAAAGAAGTTTTTAAAACAGGATACTTAAAACTATCGTAATTCTTCTGAATGCTCTGGATGCTAAATCTACAGATCAAGTGTTCAAACCACATTGGTGAGACCATTTTCTAGTGGTACTCTCTGATTTGGTTAGAACATAATTGGGTTTTCAATGGCACTAGCTGTGAGCATTTGTTATATCTTCATAGCAGTCAGTTGAAATTCCAATAGGGTCAACTTGCTTTCTGTTCTTTAAGGGAAAAATTTAGGGACATGACTAGCAGCTACTCTTACTAAAAAATACTAGCTAGAAGAAAAAAAAAGTTTTAGAGTTACACAGCTCTCTCTCTATTTTATATATATATATATATATATATATATACACATATATATCCATCAATGGATGGATTTTTTCTCTTATGAGGTTTTTCACGCTAACTACTTGATAAATTCTTATAAAGATTTTATCCGATGTTTAAATATATATATGAATTCAATCTTAATTTTCAAACAAAACAAAAAGGTTAAAATAAATTATAGTTACTAAAATGTGATATCAAAACTTTAGAGCTTCACTGAATAAAAAGCAATTTTGCATCTTTTCTCTAATTCACAATTAGACTGATTATTCAAATTATTTTAAAATTTTATGCATGAAATAACAATTTTTTGGTACAATAATTCATCTACAATACCAGCAAAATTATTAGTTAGTATTAGCAACAAAGACAGTAGAGATGAGCAATATTTTATTTTTTAATATTTAACAGTCAGTAATGTGATGAGAGAACACATTAACTTACATGAACACTAATACACTCAATACTCAAATAGCCATATTTCTTAAAATAATCAAGAATTTGGAGGGCTGCTTTATATTTATTTAGAGGTATATTAAATTGATGTATTGGGAAAAACTGAAAGAAGTATAATATAAAAAAAATTAGATTATCATTCACATAAAGCAATTTCAGTTGAGATTCGAATTTAAAACTGAACACTTTTGCATTATGAGATTAATGGGTGATCTTGAGTAGATTATATGAAAAGGGCTGATATACCATCTAAGATGAAAACATCATCATCATCATCATCGTTTAACGTCCGTTTTCTGCGCTAGCACGGGTTGGATGGTTCGACCGGGGTCTGGGAAGCCAGGGGCTGCACCAGGCTCCAGTCTGATCTGGCAGTGTTTCTACAGCTGCCTCAGTGAAAATGTTGACTAATCATTGGTTATCTTCTTTAAGCCTGCTACGTGTATTCCCAGCTTTAGATTAGGTACACTGTGTCCTTACGTATTGTAAGGAGTAACTAAAGGATCGCTGAAAAATGTTGCCTTAGTAAGAATCTGTCCAATCCATGCCAACACAGAAAATCAGATGTAAAATGATGCTAGACAATATAAGACCTCCCTCATACAGAAGTATAGCTACCATTCAAGCCACATCCTATGGCCACCATCCAGCTGGCAACAGAGCTGTTTGAGTAGTCTCTTATTAATTCTGTAGACATAAGACAGCAATCTAAATTACTGATTTATATTCTTAACAGACTACAAGTGTTTGCTTAAAGCTATTAGCTGATATAACCTCACAACACACATGAAAAGTAAGTTATCAATTTGGCTTACTCTTTTCCAACATTATGACTGCTGCAAGTCCTTTTCTAACTAATGATAAGTAGGAGCTGAACAAAATCAATGTTGTAGTCAGTTTTTAAGATGTTCTTACATTATTGATCTTGCTATCAATGAAAACTTGAAAATAATTTTCATGGGACAAGTTGAATAATAACAATGCTTCTAAGAGTATCATCATCATTTAATGCCCGCTTTCCATGCTAGCATGGGTTGGATGGTTCGACTGGGGTCAGGGAAGCCAGGAGGCTGCACCAAGCTCCAGTCTGATCTGGCAGTGTTTCTACAGCTGGATGCCTTTCCTAACGCCAACCACTCTGTGAGTGTAGTGGGTGCTTTTTACTTGCCAGACGAGGCTGGCAATGGCCACGATTGGTTGGTGCTTTTTACGTGCCACTGGCACGGAGGCCAGTCGAGGCGGCGCTGGCAACGGCCACGTTCGGATGGTTCTTTTACGTATCACCGGCACTGGTATCACCAGAACTTTAATTGGAATTAGGTTAACTTCAAAATATTAGATAACATATAACAAAACCTAAACCAATTTGGAAGAACAGAATTACTGTCAGCATGAAAATGATACAGGAAATAAAAACATTGCAACCTTTATCACAGTAATTGCTTCAACACCACGTTTCTAGTGAAAACCCTACCAGCAATGAGTTTGCCTTGTTTCGGATGGTCCGTTTCAGTATTTATTAATTCTTCCATTCTTCTCGATGTTTTCTCCTTTGTGCTGCTTCCTCTCCCATTTCATCTTGTCACCTTCGCGATGCTCTCATTCTTAGATATTCTCTCCTCACTGCTGCTTGCTCTCCTGTTTCATCTTGGCGCTTTTGTGCTGCTCGCTCTCTCTCTCTCATCATCATCGTCGTCGTTTAACATCTGCTTTCCATGCTAGCATGGGTTGGACGACTTGACTGTGGGCTGGCGAACCAGATGGCTGCACCAGGCTCCAGCCTGATCTGGCAGAGTTTCTACAGTTGGATGCCCTTCCTAACGCCGGGTACTTTTACATGCCACCAGCACGGGGCCAGTCAGGTGGCACTGGCAACAGCCTCGCTTGAATCTTTTACACATGCCACCGGCTTGGTGCTCCTTTTAATTTTGACATCTTCGATCCTGTCTTCTTGCATCTTGCACTCACCTCTCTTGTCTCATTCTTGTGATTGATTTAATAACCTTAATGTATTATTTAATCTTCTTGTGTCCAGTTTTCCTTGAGTGAGACTGGCTGTTCTTCGCCATTGTCTCTCACTGGATAACCGTCGTCTTCCGTCTGATTCATTCTCTATAGCAGGTGGATGAGTATATTTAATACAACGGAACACAAAATCCAAAACAAATGAGAATATTTGTGTGTGTGTGTATGTTTGTTTATATTTCTATACGTAACCATACAAAGTCCATAATTTCACAAGATTACATTAACGGCATACAGACACACACAGAGACTTATTTTTTTACCCAGCAACGTCTACACGTTCTCTATCTCTGTCTGTTTGTCTCGCTCTCTTTACCGCCTGAAATGGAAAAAGATCTTGAAGACAAACTTCATCACCTTGGCAAAATTCTTCATTCATAAATATTTACAAACATCACTGTATCGGCAAGTATTTGTAAATATTTATAATTACCTTCCTTTTATATTTAGCTTTCTTTCAATAGACAATACTTTAATTCTATGACTTAAAACTTATTACTTATCTTATATTCTATTAACTTTGCAACTTTTTAAGCAGAAAATCTTCCCGAACAATTAAACATCCAGAGAGATACAGAAAAAATAATTTTGAGGTGCAAAAATCTTATTTACTTATATATTGTTTTGGCACTTACCATGCCGGTGACACGTAAAAAGCACCGTCCAAACGTGGCAGATGCCAGCACCGCCTGACTGGTGTCCGTGTCGGTGACACGTAAAAGCACCAACTGATCATGGTCATTTGCCAGCCTGCTTTGGCCCCTGTGCCGGTGGCACGTAAAAAACACCCACTACACTCACGGAGTGGTTGGCGTTAGGAAGGGCATCCAGCCATAGAAACACTGCCAAATCAGACTAGAGCCTGGTGCAGCCTCCATGGCTTCCAGACCCCGGTGGAACCATTCCACCCATGCTAGCGTGGAAAACGGATGTTAAATGAAGATGATGATTGTTATTAATGTTTACCAGAAAAAAAATCAGCATTTATAAAAATGAAAATGTTGAGAGAGAGAGAGAGTGAAAAAGAAAGTTTGTGAGAAAGAGAAAGAGAGAGAGAGTGTGTGTGTGTGTGCGTGTCTGTAGATAGATAGGGAGAGAGAGAGGCAGTGTTCATCAATAAAATGAAAAGGTTTTTGTTGAGAGAGAGATCGAGAGGCACTGTTTGATATCACCCCCACCCCCACCCCCCGGCCATCTCATTGTTATTACCATTTTGTCTCTTTTCTTTTTTTTACTCTTACTTACACTGCTACTTCCTTATTGCATGACTTTGGACAAACTCACAAACAAGCTCATTAATATGATAGATTATTTTTTAAAAAAAATATATTTGTTCAGTTCACTTTCTTGACTGCTGCCTTCCAATAAATAAACGGACAGGTATCATACGGAACAGAATTGCATTTACCTTGAGTTGTCAATTCCTGTCTACTTTCAGAATTGAATCCAGGTTCTGAATTATGTCTGGAAACAAGAGAATAAAGAAAAATTTATAATTTTTTTTTTTTAAAGAAAGCAATAATATTTTGACTTTGAAATAGAAACATTGGAAAAAAAAAAAGGCCACATGATACTCTAAATTAATTCATTGGTCCAACTCATCAAATTATATTTAAAAAAGCCCAGACGTCATCATGGTCATTTAGTGAAGCTCAAGCATTAAATTTCATCTCATGAGCTGAAACCTAAACATCATGGACAATAAGTTTATTCAACTCAATATAATTTCATTTATGATCCTATAAGGAAAGCTGCATAGTGAAAAGGGTTACATAGAACATGGTTTGTTGGGTATATTAATTGGGCAACTTGGAATCAAAAACAGGGATCAATGTGTAGAGAGGAGACAGTCATACAGAGTCAAACTAAGGTAAATGAACGCAGAGTCCATAGCAAAAGCTTTATAAACAATGTTAACAACATGACTCACGAAGAATAAATCAGGGGAGCATTTTGCACACTAAATTCAAATATGATGGGACCTCTCACATGTCTTGAAAAAGCTGTGATTTATTGAGATTACCCATGCTATTAATAGACAAACAGCATTTAAAAACTAAAATAAAGGAAATAACTTAAATACAAGTAGTTGAAATTTTATTGAAGTCTTCTCGTTTTTAAAAACACTTGCAATTCAAATTATATATCTAAGACCCAGCCATGTTATAAAGTATTTATACACGGCATCACATTGTGTGTAAACTGTCTCCAGCTGAGTCTAGAATTCTTGAAGTTAATGTAAATTATTCAAAATTCCTTCAAAGCTTTTACAAGATAAATCTGTAAAATGGAGAAAAATCTGAAGCTTATTTAGCCTTTTAGTGAAAAACTGATTCCTAAAAATGTTCAGATGAAATCATAAACTACAGCTTTGGTGAAAATAGTTCAACCTTACAAGATACTAACTGATACTAAACTGAATTTCATTTACTCAACTCAAGCAAATAAGTTTTTAAAAAGCCCCAAACACTAATACAGTGTCAGTTGTAGGGTCTGAAACTATATTCCTTAACCATTCCCCTGCTGTGTGTGTGTGTGTGTGTGTGTGTGTGTAAAACTAATTTCAAGTTATGAATAAAAACCACTTTCGCATAAATTCCTGTTTCAGCATTTAGATTTTTACCAGTCTCAATTCACTTTAAAATTTCCTACAAAGATGAGAGTTTGTGCTGAAGGAAATCCACAAAATATTCACATTTTATAGTAAAAAAAAAAAATTAAAATAAGGGTTACAAAGACAAAAATAAAAATAACTCAATGAAAACAGGCAAAACTGAAACAACAAAATGTTGAATAGGGAGCACATGTATGAAATGAGAGTAGTGACATCTAATCACTATTAACCCTTTGGCATTTAAACTGGCCCACATCAGGCCCAAATATTCTGTTTTGTGTTCAAATTAGCTAGATTTAACCTCTTACACCTACCCTACAATGATATCATCAAAATAAACAATTACATCATTGAAATCTGAAAGTTGTGAGATAATGCATGATTAACTCAAAACAATGTCAATAAATAAGTATAACATTTCACAGAGTTTTCTGAATGCTTAAAGGGTTAAGGTCACAACTCCACAGAGTTTTATTTTTCCTGTTCTGAACTGCAGACAAGAATAACTCAGTACTTTACTCAGATCAGAGAGGTCAGCAGTACTAATGAAAGACTCTTCTGACTAGAAGCCAACTCATTCTAGGCACTTAGCTACTATTGTAACTTATAAGGAGTAAATATTGCCAGAAACTGTCTCTCTGTGTTTCAGCTGGATTATATTAACCCTTTCTTTACCAACCCGGCTGAAACTGGCTCTGGCTCTTTAGTACAAATGTCTGGTTTTCAAAAGTTCTGAATTAAAATCTTCTACCAAACCTTAGTCACAATTTATGTTCCTATAACTAGCTTAATTATAACGATGTTATTTTACTAAATTCGTTGTTATAATTAAAATAATTGGAAGAAACACAGAACATCTGAAAATAAATACAGTAACAAAAGGGTTAAATATTCTCAATATTATGATTTTAAAAGCTTGTAATTACAGATTACTACAGCAATTACAATTCTATTTAATAATAACTTATACTGCTTATATCAGAAAGGATATTTTACAAGTCACCTACAAATTAAATTACAAAAGTTAATTAGAAAGTAGTTATTTTGAATTTATATTACTTCCGTACACAATTATGAAGCAATCATTAATTAACATTATTATTTAAAGTTTGTTTTACCATTATATATAAATGGTTTGATTTGTTTTGTTAAAGACAACTTATTATCATAGCAACTATAATCTCTACTTAACGTAATTCATGTAATGATAGAATATGGTCATATCTGGCATCACCCCAACTATTTACATATATGTGTGTAGAGTCCTTAAGTAAACGAAGTGAGAGGGGAGGCTTGTACAAATGGTTGTCTTTTAGTCCAAGGTCATCTGATGGGGCAGCTCTATGATCAAGGGTTTTCCAACCATGACCATCTAGTATTTTTGTGTCCAGGAATACTGCATATTCAGGATTATTGGATACATCCTTTATCCTTTTCATCCCTTTGGCATTCAGACTGGCCATATCCAGCCCAATTTTATGTTCAAGCTGGCCATATCCAGCCTCTCACACTTATGCTACAATGTCATTCTAAAAATAAGCATTCACATTATTGAAATCTCAAAGATATGAGATAATGCACGATTAACTCAAAAGACTGAACAAATAAGCATCGCATTTGACGGAATAATCTGAATGCTAAAGGGTTAAGATAGTAAGGTGTTATTTGTGGGAAATTTGACTGCTATTTCTAGCTGATTGAGTGCTCATATAGGGGTTGAGAGAAGACGAAAGAAAGAGACAATATATAAAGAATATTGTCAACTGCCTTGATGGGTTTCGGTCAAAGAAATTGATCCCAGTGCTTATTTTTTAAAGCCTAGTACTTATTCTCTCAATCCCTTTTGTCCAACTGCTAAGTTACAGGGATGCAAACAAAAAACAACTGTGAATGTCAAGTGGTAAGGAGGTGCAGATGACAAATACAAACACACAACAGTTTCTGTCTACCAAATTTGTCATTTTAGGGTTATAGTAGAAGGCACTTGCCAAAGGTGCTGTGCTGTAGGAGACCCCCTTTGGTCATGAATGACCATGGGATTACACCTAGAAAGTTACCCTCCCAGGCACAAGTCTGGGCAAGGTTGTTTGTGGAAGGCCAGCAGTCGCCCATGCATACCAGCCTCCCCTCTGCACACCATTGATGTTATCCAAGGGAAAGGCAAAAGCCGATATCAGGTTTTGCCAAAAGCTTGGTGGCACTCAAGCTCAAACCATCCAGAAGATTCAGCAGGCTTTTGGCAATGAAGATGCCATGGGCAAAACTCAGATCAAGAAGTGGTACAACCGCTTCAAACAAGGCTGCACCTCAGAGTGAGGCATGTTCAGGATGGCCCGAAATGAGGAGCTGAATGAGAAGGTTCAGCAAATTGTCATGGAAGACCATTGTGGAAAAATCTAGGAAATTGCTTATGAAGTGGGAATAAGCACAGGATCAGTGTATTCCATTTTAACAGAGGACCTGTGCAAGTAGAGAGAGGGTCAGCAAAAAAATTAAGTCAGATACTTTTTGAATAAACTTTGTAATTCAAGATTTCCTGGTCAAGAACAACACACCACTTGTTTGACAGACTTTCTACTCTCCTGACTTGATACTGCATGACTTCTGGCTCTTTACCAAACTGAAAACTATACTGAAAGGGGAAGTGATTTGAGTCACGAGAGGAAATTATGAGAAAAGTGGCAGTGAAGCTCCATTGCTTTGCAAAAGTGTTACCAGCAGAGTGACAGAACTGCTGGGAGAAGTGTGCAAACTCCCTAAATTTGTGAAATGTACAAAATTGCTTTTTTTTTTTATGCCCAAAGGTCAGATACTTTTTTAATGCACCAAATTTGAACAAGGAGTCATTACGTCATCACAAGGCAGGACTACTCTTATTTACTAGGCCAGTGAATAAGAACATTATTAGTCTTACTTTTGAAAAAGTTCCTGGTTACAAACAAGTCTGGTACTATGTGTGCAAAACTGACCAAGGCCCCAGATGGCATTGAGACATCCTACAGATTAATATGGAGTTGCACATTTTGAAAAAAAGGTTTCAGCGCTTCAAACCAATTTATACAAAATACTTAAATAAATCATATGATTGCTGAATAATTAAGATGTTGCACTCATCATCATCATTTAACGTCCGTTTTCCATGCTAGCATGGGTTGGATGGTTCGACCGGGGTCTGGCAAGCCATGGAGGCTGCACCAGGCTCTAGTCTGATTTGGCAGTGTTTCTACAGCTGGATGTCTTTCCTAACGCCAACCACTCCGTGAGTGTAGTGGGTGCTTTTTACGTGCCACCGGCATAGGGGCCAGAGCAGGCTGGCAAAGGGCCACGATTGATTGGTGCTTTTACATGTCACTGACACGGACGCCAGTGTCACATATTTAAATTAGGCGAGAAGATATGTTAAGAGATTTGGGTAAAACAAAATGAAAATTTTCAATAAGATTTCCAAACTGTTTTTATATTAATAAAATCATTTTCTTATTGTTAACAGCAACTTTAAGACATGCAAAATCCATGCACTACAAAATTCAAAGACAACAGTTTATCTCAAGCATTTAAAAAGACACAAGGGTTAAGACAATGGACACACAACAGAGTGAAACTATTGAAATCTAAGGGTAGAGCAAGCATCCCGGCCAAATACATGGAGCCCATGTTTGTTACATAGTTTCCATGTGGCTGTATAGATATAATTTGAAATAATCCATTAGGAGGAGTTTCTCGGACTTAACATTATTTTAACCAATCTATTAGCATAGTCTTAAAATAGGGAAGAAATGTTATTTTTTCAAAACAATAATTTTACTTTATTTGGGATAAAATATGACAAACAGGTGCAAAACTACCATTATGAAAGAAACTATTTGAAGGTAAAAAAACCTCAAATAGAAGATGAGGTCACTGAAGGTGTTGAATTCACAAAAAGCATAGTGGGAATTTGAACCTATGGCATAGGAATTCAAGTAGCTTAACCACACAGCTTCCATGCATCTCTTAATATTGATCAGAATCCTTTCCCATCAGCTACCTAAAAGAATAGGATACATTTGGAAATGTTTCTTTTTCATAGGGAAATAGAACTTCATTCACTCTGCACAGTTAAGGTACGTTGATTAAAAATTTACAGTTTCCGTTAGATATAGAAATATCCCTACCCAGAGTCCACTGTCAAATCATTGCTTTCTTTTGAAACGTCTTCTTCATAGCCATCATATGGTAACTTCAGTACAGACATTATTCTTGGAGCTGGAGAGGATCTCCAACTTCACACATTCCAGATCAGAACTGAAATAGACATCATATGAGGTGACGGACTGATTCCTACAGAAGCTGGAGAAAACAATATACAGGAGACTGTTTAAAGAAGTGACTACCTCTCTATGGCCACCACTCACTAAGTCTCAAAAATCTACCTTTATATCTCAGCTTTCTGAAATAAATTACCATTATATTATCCTTTGATTTGTTTCATCTCTTGAAGAGAGAGAGAGAGAGAGAGAAAAAAAGGTAAGTCCCAGCATTTTAGTCAAGCACTACCATGAATGAAAACAATAAAACGAAGTTGCACATTTTGAAAAATAGGATGCAGCTCTTTAAACCATTTTAAGAGTTAGTGTTTAAACTATATTAAAATCACAGCTATATGAGACAATGGAAGAATAAATTAATACTCCAGTCAAATTCTGGCTCAACTTTTTAAGTTATTTTCAACAGTTTCTCTTGTTTTTACAGTTTAAAATATAATTTATATACAAAATATAAATAACAAAATAAATTTACTAGTTATTATTGAACTATGTTTATACTTTGGTTTTATAGTAAAATAAATGTTCAAATCTTTGTAGCATTGATATTAGTTTCAAATATAAAAATGATCAAAATTTCAAATAACCAGAATTAATTGAAAATAATTCATTTGATTGATATGTAGTTTTATAGTTCATATATTTCTTCATTAAATTCAAGAGAAATATTGGTTTTGTAATTTTGGAAGCCTTACAGAAATTAAAAGAAAAGAGATTGATAACTAATGAGTTTGAACAGTTTCATGCAATTATTATTTTCATTCAATTTTGGCAAGTTAGATGAAGAAAAAAATAAAAAAGTCAAGCAAAGTTAGCAAGTTTAAAATTGAAGCATATTGTTTAATAGTTAAATTAATAGTTTTTGCTCAATACAAATTACTAAAATATATTAACTGTTTAAATAATCAAATACAAAGTGGATGCAATTCTTTCTTCAAAACTAGATGCTTGATGACAAAAGTTTATGAATAACTTTGAGCTGTAATATTTCTGACAGGTTTTGAACCCACATATTAGAAATTAGAAATGTTTCACTACTTGGTTCTTTGACATTC
>NC_043011.1:56010581-56020581 GCF_006345805.1 Octopus sinensis
CGGACCCCACTTTCTGGACTGTTTTTTTTACCTGGATTTCTTGCATCATGTACCCACCTCATTCAGGCAACCAGATCGAAGTTGATTAATATTTATATATGAAACAACGAAAAAGAAAAAAAAAAGAAAACTTTTTTTTAACGGATTTTGTTGGTGAAATGATCAGGTACCCCACTTAATGATTTTGTGGCATTCCCTTAAGCTTCTTGAAACTGTGAGTTCATATCCCGCCGAAAGCAATATCCTTCCAAGGGTAGATAAAATAAGTACTCATCAAATGTTTTTGTTGATTAAATTGATTTCATTGGAAATCAATATTTGTGTGCAGTTGCTGTCTTCCGTCTGGTCACACTGCGCACTTGCCCCGCGTGTCTGAGGGCCCAAAGCTAATTTATGTATCCTGTGGTTTGCTGACAAAAATATAAATGCTTATTAGCCTCAGCTCATGGCTTTGCCTCTGGGACTATAAGTCCTTGTTTATCTGCTTTACTCAGCAAATAATAACCCTCCATCAGGCGAATTTCAATTCACTTAATCGCTTTCATTCTCCAGAAGCCGATAAAATATACACCAGTCTTTTTCTAAGGACCGAATTCCCCTTCCTTCAAATAACTGGTTTTCTTCTTACCTACAAATCAATAAGTTACAGGTCCCTATCAGGGTATATATATCATGTCATTTGCATGTTGTGCTAATCGACTTCAGAATGCAGGTATTTTAAGAATTATTACTTAAAGAATACATAATACAACAAATTCTTTAAACGTCCCTTGAGCTGATCAAATGATTTCTAGCCTGTTTTTAGTATTATTCTATCTAGGACTATATTATTCAAAGTACCCTTTCATTGTTTTAAGACGGTAGGTTTGTAATGTGAGAGAGGTTTGGCTGCTATCTCTAGCAGTTTCTTTGATAACACAGTTTCCTCGTAAGCAAGACTTGTTCAGTTCCATGTCAACCTTAGATTATAATCAAAAGCATTCCACCTTTGGCCATCGTGTAATTTTTTTCAGGACAACACTATCCGATGTATCACTTTTTAAAACGGAGAGCAGTGATTTAACTGATATTTCTAGCATAAAGGCTCTACACGTGAAAAACTATTAGCCCCAGGCAGGCAGGCTCTGATAAAGAAAAACTTAAAATCAAAGGCGTTCCAGTCGTGTTCATCCCGACTTTTTTCCAGTTATATTTCTGGGATGAAATGTATAATTTTTTTTTAAAGACGGTACGATAATGTGTGATTCTAAGGGAGATTGTCTGCTATTCTCGGCAGACCGAATAATCGCAAAAGGGCTAAATCCAATGTCAAGGAGCTTTCTCTGAGATAATGAAGAGTTCTTTGTGTAGTCGCACAATCTGCTAGTAACAACAGTCAAATCTCCCTAAACGCTAATCCAGTGTCATCATATGTGGTCAGGGACATATTCAATAAAATACCTATTTCTTTACTACCCACAAGGGGCTAAACACAGAGAGGACAAACAAGCGGATTAAGTCGATTACATCTACCTCAGTGCGTAACCGGTACTTATTTAATCGACCCCGAAAGGATGAAAGGCAAAGTCGACCTCTGCGGGATTTGAACTCAGAACGTAACGGCAGACGAAAATTCAGCATTTCGCCCGGCGTGCTAACGTTTCTGCCAGCTCGCCGCCCTATTCAATAAAATACCTTTTGATCGAGCAGACTTAAAGATCAAAGGCGTTCTGTCCGTGACCATCTCGCCTTTCTTTGTTGAGTTCAGGAACACATTGTCCAATATGAAGTCGAAATACCTATTTCTTTATTACCCACAAGGGGCTGAACATAGAGGGGACAAACATTGACAGACATAGGTATTAAGTCGATTATATCGACCCCAGTGCTTAACTGGTACTTAATTTATCGACTCCGAAAGGATGAAAGACAAAGTCGACCTCGGCGGAATTTGAACTCACAACGTAACGGCAGACGAAATACCGCTAAGCATTTCGCCCGACGTGCTAACAATTCCGCTAGCTCGCCGCCATACCACGTAAAAGAATCGTTGTCAACATGGATGATCGCAGTCATACAGGAACGACCCGTGCTGCGGTCACTGACACCGAATCAATAATCATTATCGATACACACGGCTAATCAATACAGTCTGATATTAGGGTATTTTCACACCTCCGTAGAGGTGCCTAAAAATTGCGATTGGCGCCCATTAGGCGCCATCGCGGGGTATTGGGAATAGTTTTCAACTAGCAATAACCACGCCTCGGATAACCCTCATTGGCTATGGTACCGCCTCTGCGCAAAGCTACCGATTACTGACTAGGGTATAGACTTATACATACTACGTATAGTATCAACTGCTGGTATAGATATTTTATAAACTCTCCAAGTTAATTTACGTATGGGTATAATGACAATAATTTGAAATAATTGTATTATTATTGTTATTTATAATTGTTTTCAATTAAAATAATAGCATGATATAAAAAAGATATTTATTAACGTAATGTTTTAAAAATATTACTTTATAGGAAGATTAATTGAACTGGGATGTACATGATTATCTCCCGTGGTCTCTTGCCGGCATCCGCCTTCGTTAATTGACTTGTGTCCGTTAAGAACAAATTATCAATTATAAATGATAAGAAATATAAATAAGCAAAAACAAAGAATAAAAAAAAGCCACAAATGAATTAATATTTTTGTTTTTATCCTTTATAATACGGCAAAATATACGAATCATGTATACGTCACTTATTTTCGCTAAATAGTTTCTATATTATAATATGTTTTAATTATGAAATATTATTTTCGATAACATTTTGAAGCGGTTAAAAAACCACAGCGATGTACTGCAATTATTATTATTATTCATTTATATTGGAGTTTATATCTTCAGTTTAGAAGCGATCTTAAAGAATAGCGTACCGTTTTCCATTTCGCAAACTCAAGATCGTATTTCCGATTCCGTAAGCTTCCGCATTTATTTCAGTTTCGCAAATAAATAACAACATTCAAAATAACAGAATTACTTTAGCAACAAAAGATTTAAATGAACGAAGACTTGTTTTCTTATAGCAATGATAACGGTCAATGTTTACATCTTGACCCGGAAATGAAAATCCCAAAAATATACTGGAATGGATGTAAAACAATGTGTAGGAAACGAATATAAAAAAAATGCGCGCAAAGCAACGGGAGGGTGGGGAGAGGACTTTGGAAAATTCACAAGATCCGAGCTTTTCCCTCGTAACATTAAGGAAAATGGGGGTTTTTTTCAATAAAATTTTATAGAAATACCTTTCAAACGGCATACATTACGATTATAACGAAATTTGTGGGGGAAAATCTTTTCCAAGAGGGTGGGGATGGGATTTCGGAAAATTCACAAGATCCGAATTTTGCGGGTCAAGATGTAGGGGTTAATGTTTAGGTTAGAAAAAGTTATTTATTTACCGTTACATTGTACATACCCAAAACCACCACGGGTTGCAATGTATAACTAGTAAATGGAAAAGCATGCAAGGTAAAAAGGAAAGTTAATTTCGGCCTGTATGTGTGTACACGTTCTCGTAGTAGTAACTCACAGATAAAGGTAGAATGATGTTGTAAGAGGAAAGAAATTGAGCTCGTAAAAGTTATAGACAAATTCCACCAGTCTCAAAGCAAACTACACATAGAATTTGGTGATTTGGTTCTTAAAAGTTAGCATGTTCTTATTATCTATATATATAAAACTGTAGTTGTGTGAGTGTCTGTCCCCTTCGATTTAGATTCCTAACTACTCCCACATTTTGCGGTGCAGTTTAACCAAATTCGAGTATCTTATAGTCGTGATTCATATCGAGCCCGTCTGAGTATTAGCGCGCGTCTACGATGAGTCTACGATTTTATAAATAATTTAACATCATTTTTTATTCCATTTTAATGCATAATTTTTCGTGTGTCGATGGCGGCGGAGTTGGCGTCCATGGTCACACCTGCACCTGTTTGCTTCTCCCCCTTCTTCCCTCCCTCGTGAAGCTATGGGGAAGGGAGTGTAAGGAAATCAACGTCGTAAAGCGTTGTCAAGGAGACCAGCGTTCTTTTAGAACAACGACTTCATGGCTTGAAGACACCAAAATAGAAATGGCTAAGAAAGCCCGAATTGGCATCTATAAGGGAAGTAACTCTCTAAAAATGCTTATATAGTTATTTCCCTTACAAACCCGAGCAACGCCGGGCGATACTGCTAGTATATGTATAAGTTTCTTAATCATTTTGACTTTGTAACACAATAGATATCAAGCAAAAAACCACTTTATTTGAAAGTTAAAAACTATTGATGCATTTTCAGACAACTTGTTTATATCAATCATACTTATTGATTTCAAATTTTGGCACAAGGCCAGCAAATACAGGGGAGGGGATAAGTTGATTACATTGACCCCAGTGTTGAACCGGTATTCATTTTATCAACCCCAAAAAGATGAAAGGCAAAGTTGACCTTGGCAGAATTTGAATTCAGAACATAAAGATGAACAGAATACTGCGAAGCTTTTGCCAGCTCACTGCCTTATGATAATCATGCATGCTTCTATGCCATAATTATGCTTTTCAAAACACTAACTCACTGATACAGATGTCCTAAAGCTTTAAATTATTTCCTGAAAGAAAGACACACCTAGGTACTGCATGTGGTACTCCATTGAGTATCACAGGTGTAAAAAAAAATATGAATAAATTATCAGAACAACATATAGATTATTTGGGAAGGAATCTATGTGTTGGATCCCTAATGTTTCCCTTTCCAGTTTTCTGGCTGCTTCGGCCTCACAAACTCACCTTTATTGATTGCTTCACCTTGAAGCTTTGCAAGTAAACATCAGAATACTGCAGTTGTCCACTTTTGCTACAATTTTCAAAAATAATGTAAAAAAAAATGTAAATAAGTTATATTTATAATAAGTCTACTTTTGCACAGTTGTGTCTAAGATGTTGCAAATCCTCATTTTCTGGTTCATCTTTTACATAAATTAGGTCCAAGCTTCTTTTGAAAAATTATATCTTGTGCTAAAGTAAAAGAAAAATTATCTCTAATTATACCACTGACCTCTGACCTCAGTCACTGTGAATCTTCTCATTCCTATTTTCCTTACATCTCCCCCCCAAACTAAGACTCACCATTCTCCACACCTCCATCTATCTTCACCATTTATTGCTTTCACTTCTATCCTCATCTCCTTTCACTCTTTCAGAATCCTATCCACCCAGCCATCCCCAATTCTCTGCCCCTATTCTCTCTCTATCCACCTTTTTATACCTTGACGGTGGACCCTAATACCTCATTTCCACCGTTGTTTCCCCATTTCCACCGTTGTTTCCCCATTTCCTCCTCCTCCTCCTGCTCTACAGCAAGACACATGTTCCTGTCCCTTTCTAATTTACCTCTCTTCACCAGTCACAAAGCCACCTCTGTCAATATTGTACTCCCATCTCAACTCTGGGAAATGATTTTGTCTTGCAGTAGTTTGCAGCCTGATACCTTCCTTGATGTCAAATCTTGTCTCCAAGCAAAGGAATTTATTCCATGTCTTTGTATATCAAAGCAGTGTTGGACCTTTCATTTATGTAGGGCAAATACAATGTCACCACTGTCCAAGAGGTGTCAGTATAAACACACAAAGAGGCAAATACACACACACACAGATATACACAGAGAGAGACATGGAGGGGAAGAGAAAGAATGGGAAAGACAAAAACCTTGTACAAGGTGGTATCAAAAGGTTCCCAGACTAGTTTTAATAAAAAAAAATAATTTATTCACCTAAATTTTAACATCATCTCCTTTGAAATGGTCCCCTTGCACAGCAATACACTGGTGCCAGTGTTCCTGTCACTTTTGGAATCTGGCCTGGAAATCATTTTCTGTGAGTGAAGAACATTCTGCAATTTGCTCTTGATCTCAACAATGGTGTTTAAACGGTGACTTTTGAGCTACATTTTCATCTTGAGGAAGAAATGGAAGTTCGCAGGTGCTAAATTTGGTGAATAGGGTGGGCGCAGAAGTGGTACCATGCTGTTTTTGGCAAAATACTCATGAGTAAGGAGAGCCTGATGCTCCACAGATCTGGTCGCTTTTGTTGAATGACATACTTCAAAGCGTCGCAGTAGATCTCTCAATTGACAGTTGGGCCCTGAGGGATGAATTCTTGATGCACAATACTACATTTCTGAGGGTGATGCTCATGGCAGGACTTCCAGGGACTTTCTTCTGCTTTTGAAGTGCCTGTGCCACTCAAAACATTGTGTATGATCCAATGTGTCTGTAGCAGACTTCCCAAGTTTAACACAAGATTTCATTCCGTCTCTTTGTTTCTGTCCGTGACAAAATCACAGACTATAGCAGACACGTGATCACAAAAACACAAATTTCACAATTTGCAAAATAAACGCAACAATGACACTCAGCACACAGCCTCCTGAATGTAACTGCTAGCTGTCACTGTGCAATTAGCCATGTGCTGCCATCTGTTGGCACACTACAGAACTAGGCCGGAAGATTTTTGATATCACCTCGTATTTATTCAATATATATATATATTGATTAATGATATTTGATTTAATTTTATTAATACAGAATACCTCAGATACACAGAACCAATGCCAACCACCACCATCACCACCTTTATATGGTTGCACATTACATATGATAAACCAAGCAATTTGGTGCTATTATCAGTGAAAGAATGTACGAATTTTGCTAAGAGATGTACTATCAGCCTTATTTTTGTGTGTAGATGTTTATTTATAATTTATTCCAGTGAAGCTTAAATGAGGAAGGAGACACCAATAAAACATCTTCTTTACCAAGTGTAGTGGTAGAGCACTTATAGACTATGGTTTCCCAAAAGCACTAGTTATTAATTGGACATATTAATTTATGGCAGAAGTTACATAGAGCAAACTCAGTTTGATTCTTGGTAGATATGATGGGCCCATCTCGGGTGTCATTAATTGTCTTATAATTAGAATTAGGTGCATCAATCATCATCATTGTTTGACTGTGGTCGAGACAATGGAATTTACTATGTTACGCCAGACTTCACGGTCCATCATAGCATTACGGAGGTCCCGTCGCTGGATGCCTGTATCCCTGGAGATTACATCAGGGTAGGAGAGTGTGCACCCTCAGGTATCGCGAGCATATGACTTCCAGAGGAGAAGAGTAGAAATTACCTCTTTTTCAGCTCTACAACAATGTCCAGCAAACTTGACTCTTCTACCTTTCGCAAGAGATGATACAGGTGGTTATTTTCCCATATATTTGTACTTCAGTTTGAGCTCTCATAAGGAGGCGAGTGTAGGTTCCATCCAACCGCCTCTCAAACTTCTTTGATAATGTCCAGGTTTCTGAGTCATATCGTAGAATTGGTTTGACTGTGGTCTTGAAGATTTTAAGTTTGAAATCTCTACTTAGATTTGCTGACCAGATCTTTACAGGCTGACCAGGCCATACCCTTTCTAGTTAGAAAATCTTTTTCAGATGATGATATGTATGACCCAAGATATTTGTAATCAGAAACCATATTTAAGAGCATATTGTTGAGAGTATGGATGATGAAATCACTGTTGGACAGGCACTTGTTTACATATTCAGTCTTGGACTCATTGAGGTAAAGACCTTTAATTGGATAGGGGTGGTAGCATGAGATGTGCAGTCAGTCGTTATTAATTTTACAATTTAATTTGCCCAAGTTAAATCTTGCTATCTACATGTGTGTGTGTAGTAAATCACTTTCTATTTATGTATGTATGTATCTATCTATCTGTCTATACAAGTATGCATACATACACACTCATGCACACGCACACACACACAAAGCACCCATGCTGGTGTCACATAAACAGACAACTGGAGCCTGGGCTGTTCTTTGGCTGGTCAGTTCCTACCAAACCATCCAGTCCAAGCCAGCATGGAAAACGGACGTTAAATGATGATGATGATGACACACACACACAAGACATTGGTCAGCCTGGAGTTATAGGTGCCAAAAAAAGGTGCCGTGCAGTGGGACTGAACCCAAAACCACATGGTTACAAAGTGAGCTTCTTCAACACACAGCTATCACTGTGCTATGATAATTTTCCTGTTCTGTGGAGATAGGTCCCTCGTCTGAGATGCCACATGCATGACACTTTCTTCAACGGCAACCTTGTACGTTCAGTTTGTAACCCAGGCTCGGCTGCTTGTCTGCTCGAGAAGAGCAAACTGTCAAAATATTGACCACTCCCCGACAGGTCTGTGGCAGTGGAGACCTCCAGCCCCCAGAAGACATCCGTAGTCACTAATATTGGGGTGGATATGACTAGCTGCAAGTGTGGTCCCCGTAAGTGAGAGGGCTGTTTCAGCGCATCTCCCTTGTTATCCTCTGAGGCAACCCCTTTCCCATTTTGTCAGCAGGGATCATGAGACAGTCTGAAGAGCCCTTTTTTTTTATAGATATTACTTGTTACTTTCTGTTAATATATGATATCAGTGCCCCATAAAATTGAGCGCCTTTTCAAACTCCACCTGTCTAACACCCATGGACATGTTTACAAAGTCAGAAAACAGCACAGCTCCCATGACTTTAGGAAACATTTTTTCACGCTGAGAGTTGCTGAAGCATGGAACAAACTGTCGGAGCACTGCATCCTTCAAAACTTCCATGCTTCCTGAGATTCGTCAACACTACACCTGATTTTCTCCCCTCCATACACACGCAAGCATGTATCTGACTCATACACTGTTCGCTTTCCAGACATTTGTTTGTTTGTTCCTTCTCGAACCATGCCTAGCTCATAAGGGCCGGTTTCCCAGTTTCTTGGCATATAGGTTCCCCACCAGGATGGGACGCCCATCCGTCGCAGGTGAGCTGCAAGAGGAAAGAGAGAGAGAAAGTTGTGGCGAAAGAGTCAGCAGAAATCTCACCATTACCTTCTGCCGGAGTCGCGTGGAGCTTAGGTGTTTCGCTCATAAACACACACATTGCCCAGTCTGAGATTCGAACCCACGATCCCTCGACTGCAAGTCTGCTGCTCTAACCACTAGGCCATGTGCCTCGACAGACATTTGTACATTACTGCACATGCTTTATATGCACTTTTGACAAGTTGTCGTGCACCTGAGCACTGTATACAATCATTTCATTATTATTATTATTATTTTAACTCAGGAGTTGTATAACACAGCATGAAAAATTACTTCCTTCTTCCCTGCCTGCAATGACTTACTCTAATTCCACATTCAAACTTACTCCTGTAGACATATGGGCTTTCCCAGTTGCTGTCTCTGTTCGCAATGTGTGGTAAGTAGCTTGCTTACCAACCACATGGTTCCGGGTTCAATCCCACTGCGTGGCCTCTTGGGCAAGTGTATATGTGTGTATATGTTTGTGTGTCTGTGTTTGTCCCCCACACCACCACCACCACCACCAACATCGCTTGACAACCGTTGCTGGTGTGTTAACGTCCCCGTAACTTAGCAGTTCGGTAAGGGAGATCCGATAGAGTAAGTGCTGGGTTTACAAAGAATAAATCCTGGGAGTCGATTTGCTCGACTAAAAAAAAGGCGGTGCTCCAGCATGGGCACAATCACTTGACTGAAACAAGTAAAAGAGAAAAAGTAAAAGATTAAATAAATAAATAAATAAATAAATAAATAAAAAAATATTTCTTTGGGTAAAAACCTCTTCTAACAATCGACGTCTACAAACTTACGCTTCATGTTGGAGTTAAGAGTTATCTCCCATGTTACCTGAGTTACAGTTATAAACATTATTTGGGAGATTATAAACATCGTATAAAAACATCCACGATGGAGGAGGTTAGCTCTCTTTTTTTATATATACTCACGCATATATAATATATATATATATATATATATATATATATTTATTTATTTGTTTCATATATATTCATTTATTTATGTTGTCTGTGTCATGTTACATATATAACGTATTTTTTCTTATATATATATATATATATATATATAATA
>NC_043011.1:56025581-56055581 GCF_006345805.1 Octopus sinensis
CTGTCATAGATTCGTTTAAGATAAAATGAATTATAAAACTTCAAAGGGAGTATACACCTTCTAAGAAGCTACAACTTACCCCCCTTGTAGCAATAACTTTTTTTTTCGGGAATGTAATTCGTGTTCAAAGATTCTTTTGGAACGAAAAGAAAATGCACGCGTGCGCACATACACGCACACACACACAAAAATGCACGCACGCACACACGTACATAGACACGCACACACACATATACACGTACACACACACACAGACATACACACATACATACACGCACATGTACAGACACGCACACACACACATATACACGTACACACACGCACACATACACGCACACGTACACACACACACATACACATACAAACACACACAAAAATGCACGCACACATACACACACACAGACATGCACACACACACGCACACGTACAGACTGACACGCACACACACACACATATACACGTACACACACGCACACGTACACACACACACACAAAAATGCACACACACACAGACACAGCTACAAAAAGCAGAAAAGAAAATAACAGAAGCAAAGATGAATAATGGACCGAGTTGTGGTGGCATTGATGGCCTTTTTGTTAGAAAGATGTCGGCATGTAAGTTTACTTGTAAGGATAATCATGAAGTGATGGAGTCATTACCGAGGCAGGATGCAATGTGCTTGAGCAAGGAACTTCATTTTACGTGACTCTAATCCACTTAGCGGTAATGAGTCCCAGGCTAGTATCGGAGGGGGGGGAGCTCCCTGTTGCCTGTGTCTCTGCTTGCCCCCTCTCTCTTTCTTTCTGTCTGTCTGTCTCTCTCTCCTCTCTCCCTTCCCCTCTCTCTCTCCTCTCTCTCTCTCTATCCAGCTGTCGTAAACCTGGATGTTCTGCCGATGTAAGGGCGAAGCGACCGAGAAGCTATCTTGAACACACACGCACACACACACACACACACACACACACACACACACACGCACGCACGCACGCACGCACGCACGCACGCACGCACGGACGGACGCACGCACGCGCGCTGTTCTGACGTGTTTGCCTTTCCGAAAGGTCCTTGAGTTATTTGGTAGAATAACATTTCTACAACTTGGAATTGAAACCATATCTAGGATCTTTTCGCTTTGACCGGCAGATTTTTAAAATAATTTCTTTGTAACTAACCACTTTTAAACTTCGTATACTGGTAGAATGTGTTTATAAAACATCTTTTTCTCTCGGCTTTCTTGAGAAAATTCTGTAGTTTGTAAGCTATTTGTTGCTTATTGGTTGAAATTGCCGAAATGCAAGAAAATAAACAACAAATAGCTTACAAACTACAGAATTTTCTCAAGAAAGCCAAGAGAAAAAGATGTTTTATAAACACATTCTACCAGTATACGAAGTTTAAAAGTGTTTAGTTAACTAGAAATTATTTAAAAAATCTGCCGGTCAAGGCAAAAAGATCCCTGTTTGCTAACATAGGTGCAGACAGGTGTTCCAATTCCAGGTGTAAATATAATCCATCATATCGATGCATGAACTCCACTGTTACTTCATTTTATCGATCCCGAGAGGAATGATCAATCTTTGATGTGTTTTTTTTTTCTTCACATCTACAGATTAGAATTTAAACATTGGCGGCATATTTTCATGGCGCATGTTTACTGTCACACAGGAATCCGACATTTTTTTAAAATCCGTTCCTTGCCGTACAATGCACTCTCAACATAACCTTTGGTTTTTTTGGGTGTTTGTGTGTGTGTATGCGTGTGTGTGTGTGGGAGAGAGAGAGAAGGAGAAAGAGAAAGAAAGAGAGAGAGAGAGAAGGGGATAGAGGAGATAGAGAGAAAGAGAGACAGAAGGAGGGAGAGACGTGTGGGGGAATACGTGATAGATAGATAGAGAGAGAGAGAGAAAGAGAGAGATAAATAGATAGATAGATAGATAGATAGCCATAGAATGTATGAGAGAGACTCTTCTAACTGAGTGATATAATATTTATGGACCACAGAAAAATAAAGTTGACATCGGCGACACTCGAACACAGAACGTAAAAAGCCGAAACAATGACCACAAAATATTTTATTACACATTTTATTGATGGGTTTTGCTAATCAACCACCCCGTGAACCCCAAAAAGTTCTGTTTATCTGAATAATATTTGAAAAAAAAAAAAAATAATAATATTAACAGTTTGTCGTCTGATTTCTTGTAAAGTAAAAGTATGTTGGCCTCTTTAAAAGACTATTTTATATTAGAATCGAACCGCGAAGTACAATAAAGATTATTTAGTTAGAAATTAAATACGACTGGCTTTACACAGTTCCTGTTTATTAAATTCCACTTCAAAGGTATTGAGGAACCAGAAGCTAAAATATAAGGAATTTTACCCAAAATGTGCCCTTTAACGATAATGTTGTCGAAGAGAGAAGGAAATAAATGTTATATGTAACCATACAGAACGTAACATTTCCAATCCTCTCAGGCTTCGATACATATTGATTGTTAAAGCTTTTATTTCAATGACAAACATTTATTTTTATAAATATTTAATATATTTGGCGAATATTTTTCTGTGTTTTCTGGACGAGACTTGAAGAGTTGCCTCCCATGTATCGTTGGTGCCAAAAATTAAATGAAACTTCAGATTACTTTCTAGAAATGTGATTTGAAAAAAGGTTTATTAATATTTGTAGCTGTTTAAAGCAGTGAGCAGGCAGAATCGGTAGCATGCCGGGCAAAATTCTGAGTGACATTTTGTCCTTCTCTACGTTCTGAGTTCAAATGCCGCCGGGGTCACCTTCACCTTTCATCCTTTTGGAGTCGATAAAATAAATACTAGTTGAGCTCTAAGATCGATGTAATTTACTGCTACCCTCGCTTCCCCCCCCCCCCCCGATATTGCTGGCTTTGTGCCAAAATTTGAAACCAATATTTATTGCTGTTTGAAGGGCCTTTTAGATGAGCCATGGATGTGAAAACCCGGAAGATACTGATCAGTACAAGTAATTTTCCCATCAGTAACGACGTAGAACCGTCGAAACGAAAACAAAAGGGCAGAGGCTTAACATCGACCCAAAGTGCCTTTGCATATGTTAGCAGACAGTTCCAGGATGACAGTAATATTGGTCATCATCAAAGCAGTCTTTCATGGACCAAGAACTGGTTTACGAACTTTCACTTTGAAGGCTATGCATTTGCACTCCAAGAATAAGAAATACCAATCAAATACCTGATGAACAAAAGGGGCAGAGACGCAGAAAAAACAGGAAAATGGGATAGCCATTGCAGACTTTATGGTGTGAACATTGAAGATATCGCCCACATCATAAGCAGTTGTCCAAAATTTTCATTGCAGTATTATGTACCAAGTGAGAGATGCAGTGGTAGCTAGAACACTGTGAAAGGAGATTTGTCAGAAGGATAATCTTGAGGTCAAAGATATAAGAACTCACAGTATGGTAGAGGCCATAGTCACTTATAATAAGAAGGAGTACTGGTGGAATGTCCGAATGGTGTCTCAGTAATTGACCAAACGTAGTGGTTTGGGATGGAGAAGAAAAACTGTGTAGAATCGTGGAAATCAGTCACCCATAAAGATAAAGATCAGTGGGAAAAGAAAAACCTGAACTATTGAGAAATTTACAGTTTACTCTACTTGGATAACAAGTTCAGGTTGATACCTGTAATTATTGGGATACTGGGATATGTAACAAACTGTTTGTGCTTCTGTTTCTGCTGCTTGGAGGGACACTTCAGTCAAGAATTTATTTCATTAACCATTCCATACACCCGACGACCTTCACTTCTTTATCAAAATTCATGCTATGGCTGAAGCTATTTGAATTATTTCCCTTGGATTATTTGTTTTTAAGACAAGTCTTGGTGTATCAGTACAAGTGTATCTAGGAATATTTAGTGTGGTTGTTAGTCATATAGTCTTTGTTGACTGTTCACAAAGTGGGGTAGGGTATGTGTGTCGGCCAGGGATTTTCAACCACTTTTTATCTGTGGACCCCTTTGATTACTGTTTCATTTGGTGGACCCTACCTAACCATTCTATATTTAAAAACTAGTTTTATAGAAACTTCTTTCAAAATTCCTGTTTTGTTTCCCGCACTTTAACTTGTGTTATTTGAACAATGTAAAATGTTGGAGAAAGAAACCAGCTGTTTCTTTCAATACATACCAATACAAACAACTAAAGCAAAATTTTTTTTCAGGGGCCCTTAAAATATTATTGTGGATCCCCAATTTGCTATTTTGTTGCATGGATCCCCAAAAATCTTATATGGACCTCAGTTGAGAACCACTGGAGTAGACAGTGACTACAACTAAATTTTGTGCTTTCAATTATTTTATTAACTCTCACCATTTTATAATTCCAATAAATTAATGGAACTATATTCATGAACGTAACAATTAGGAATCTTCTGTAACACAACTTGCTAATTAATATTATGATAGTAGTGCAGGAATTTAAATCATTGCATATAATTGTGTGTTTCTATAAGTCTTGGTGGTACTTTTGTTGAGTCTAACATAAGCATCTTCTTGAAGAAAAGTGAAAGTGTTTGGAGAGAACAATTCACTGAAATAAATCATGGATTTTCCTAAATGGTTATGTGGCCCATTATGTGGCCCACTGTCCAGAGGTTGAATTTGCCAGTTTTTATAGCTGTAAGTCATCCTTCTAGAATCTTCAGCAAGACTGTTTGATGAGAAATTTACCCACTGCCCTTTCGCAGTGTCAGCCACAATTAATCATCCAGAGCTGGCTGGTTGAGCCATACTAATGTAGGGTGTTAACACTTTTTATGGCAAGACTTTTCCTTTTAGGGAAACACATTAGGTCACGGTTCTGGATTGGGTAAATCTGGGAGCTTTGGTTCAAAATTTAGTTCGAACTATACTAATTATTAGGAGAGAGAGTGAGAGATTTTGCCAATATTTTTCTTTGTTATCAAGGAGACTAGTTGTTTCTGTTCAACTCTAGGTCAACTCCTGATTGAGTAAGCCTATAATCAAAGGCACTCCAGCCAGGAGCACCCTGCCTTTTCCTCACACACAGTTGACTCAATGAATTCCATCTGGCCTGTGCAAGTGTGGAAAAGTAGGCATTACAACAATAATGCCGCTGCTGCTGGGGATGATGATGATGATGATGATGATGATGATGATGATGATGATGATGATGATGATGATGATGGTGGTGGTGGTGGTGGTGGTGGCGGCGGTGGTGGTGGTGTGGTGGTGGTGGTGGTGGTGATGATGATGATGATGATGATGATGATGATGATGATGATGATGGTGGTGGTGGTGGTGGTTGTGGTGGTGGTGGTGGCGGCGGTGGTGGTGGTGGTGGTGGTGGTGATGATGATGATGATGATGATGATGATGATGATGATGGTGGTGGTGGTGGTGGTTGTGGTGGTGGTGGTGGCGGCGGTGGTGGTGGTGGTGCTGGTGGTGATGATGATGACGACTATTTCTTATACATTAAATTGTCTTTATATATTTTGTAGAAAGATGAAAATGACGAGGATCTCTTCTGGCAAAGTAAAGTAGACAAAATGGCTTTTGATGACAGCACATTTAATACAATGGAACAAGAATTTCAAGCAGTAAGCAATAATTTTTGATTTATCAGATTTATTATTCTAAAAGACAAGTTGCTTCTGTTTAAAACAAACCAGTGGTGGTGGTCGTGGTGGGGGCTACAGCCAGCCTCATATGTGGAAGTCTGTGGCCTACCCCCTGTCCAAAGACACTCCAATCAACTGGACCTAGACACAGAGTTATTAGAGTTGCAGCACTTTTTAAAGTTGGTGAATGATTTGGTAATTTCCAATGCGGAATGAAAATATTTCCAGAAGTGTACAGATGCCAATATGGCTGTGTGGGTAAGAAGTTTGCCTCCCAACCATGTGGTCTTGGGTTCAGTCCCACTGCATGGCATCTTGGGCAAGTGTCTTCTATTATAACCTTGTCTGGATTTGGTAGATGGAAACTGAAAGAAGCCTGTCATTTTATATATATATACGTATACGAGGGGGTACCCAATAGTAACTGGAAACGTTCTTTGTGAAACAAACCCATTGTAGTTCAGGCTTCTGTCCCTAGAAGCCACTTGGTGTGACCCTCAGCCATCAGTCTGCCAACTGGCGTTGTCGATTGAGGGTTGTACTGCCACGTGGTACGTCTTTGTTTTGCAGTGCTTCTCACCTGTTCATCGATTTTTGCAATGGCTGAAATGAAGGAAGCATGCTTCCATGAATTTTTTTTTCTGCTCAGGAAAACAGCAGACAAAACAGTTATCATGCTTCAAAACAACTTACAAGGATGTTGCCATGAGCAAAACACAAGTTTCCAAGTGGTTTTTATGCTGTGAGAATGGTCATTTGTTGCTAGAAGACCAATCTCGTTCAGGGCAACCGTTAACCTCCCAAACAAATGAAAGCATCACGAAAATTCATGAACTGATCTTGGAGGACCATTACTGAACAATTGATGAACTTGATCTGATTGGCGTGTCCTGGAGATCCTTCCAACAAAGTGTGAGCGAGGAATTGCAAATGAGAAGAGTTGCGGAAAAATGTGTGCCTTAATTGCTCATGGAAGCTCAAAAGCAGTCACAACTGAATGCTTGTCATGAACTGAAAGAACAGTTGGAAGTTGATCCACCAGATCTGTTTTCGAAGGTCATCACTGGTGACAAAAGCTGGTGCTACAGAATTTGCAGATGTGAAAGAGAAGAAAAAAAAAATGACAGAGGCGTTAAAAGGCATCACTTCGCAAGAGTTCCAGGACTGCTTCAAACAGTGGCAAATGCATCTGGACCAATGTTTTGCTTCAAATGCAGAATATTTTGAAGGCAATAAAAGTGTAAACATGTGAAGCTAAGTGAATAAAATAGCATTGCAAAATTCCAGTTTCTTTTTTTGGTAATCCCTTGTGTATATATATATATAAATATCGTGTACATTAAGAGGCTTCCAAATAGGAAAGCCTTGTGCTAGAAAGAGCAGTAGAAAACTCAAACCACTAATTATGGATAAATTCTTGAAAGGATTGAAAATTAAAAACGTTTACCATCTAATTTAGTTCCTAGACCATGGTTTCTAACTCATTCCAGTAAAAAAATATTTACTGAGGCTAGTTTTCATCAGTAGGGAGCCTTTAGATTTCGAATATACACACAACTAGATTCGCATGTAAACTAGTTGCTTGTATATCCTAATTTTTCAAAACCACTGCGCAGATGCAGTTTATTTCCGGCGACAGAGAGGATACCGGTAAAATTTTGAACAAATTCATCAAAAAATATTTAAACATAATAAATAATATTAGGGTAATAAGAATTACAGAAATTATTATTACCAGTGGCCTAGCACAAAATTATATATATATATAATTTAAGGTATATTCCATTAGGAATTGTAGCAGAGTACAAAATAAAGCTCGTTCACCCTTAGAATTACCAAAAAGCTGGTAGTATTATGATATACTTCCAAGCCTAGATTTGGGCATTTGTCGTGTGTGAAAATAAAATTGAATAAAATAGAGCCAACAAGAAGGAGTACGGTTGGACAGTTATTTTTTAGTCACTACACATGTTTCCATGAAATTCATACCAGTCATAGCAGGCATGTAGAAGCACATTAACAGCAAGCGGAATGAACCTGCCAGTGTCTGCTAAATTCAAACAAGGCAGGTGAATGTGATAGCTTTGAAGTTGAAGGTTTTTTAACTAATGGGGACAGCAACTGAAAATCGCCTGAAGAAATACAACTGGCTCCCATTGTGTGTGTGTGTGTGTGTGTGTGTGTGTGTGTGTGTGTGTGTGTGTGTCTGTGTCTGTGTTTGTCCCACACCATTGCTTGACAACCGATGTTGGTGTGTTTATGTTCCTGTAATGTAGTAGTTCAGCAAGAGACCAATAGAGTAAATTCCTGGCTTAGAAGGAAAAAAAAAGTGTCCTAGGATCAATTCATTTGACTAAAAATTCTTCCAGGTAGTGCTCCAGCATGGCCACAGTCTAATGACTGAAGCAAGTAAAAGATAACAGATTAAAAAAAGTGCAACACACAACTCTGAACACATTTCAGCCTTATTAGACTTCGTCAAGGGAACAATGATTTCTTTGTATTTGTTGAAGTGGTGGTGAGAGAATCATTAAGCAAATGCCCAGTATTGTTTAATGAAGTCCACTTGGCATTGGCAGCAAGGTGGTCTCTTGACTCTGGGTTCTGCTACACTTGTACAGCAGACAAGATGCAAACCATTCCGTAACTAAAGTATAATCAAGAAGGAAATAATTTCATATTTCTAAGTCAATAACTATGAGTTTTTGCATTACAAGAAGTGAGGCAACTGGTTGTGCTGTTTATTGCTTGAGAATAATAATAATGATAATAATAATAATAATAAAATAATAATAATAATAATAATAATAATAATAAGTACCAGTTATGCACTGGGGTCGATATAATCGACTTAATCTCTTTGTCTGTCCTTAATCCGTTTGACCCAGTTTAACACTGACATCTGGTCCCTGGGCACCTTTAGCAACGTCCCCTCTGTTACATGTATTTGAACCAGGCTTTCAGTCTAAAGATAACATTATTCCCCTCTTTAGGAGGCCTGGCAAAGGGCCAAGGGTGCAGATTTCTTTATTTCATTTAACAGCTTGTGGACAAAAAAGGTCATGCTGCCGCAAAACAGATATATGTCTGGGGTAACATAATCCTTTCTATTATAGGCACAAGGCCTGAAATTTTTTTTTTGGGGGGGGGGTTAAGTCGATTACATCAGCCCCAGGACTCAACTGGTACTTAATTGTAATAATGATAATTGTAATAATAATAATTGTAATAATAATAATAATAATAATAATAATAATAATAATATAATAATAATAATAATAATAATAATAATAATAATAATAATAATAATTGTAATAATAATAATAATAATAATGTGATGTTTTAAGAAATTTTCTATGCAATATTTGGCAGGTCCTTCAGGAGTTGGCATCCAACAAAACTCTTGATAAATTCAGAGGCGAATATGATAAATTACATCAAGCCTTGAAGAAATCTCATGAAAACGAGAAAAGGTTAATGTTGAAATGTCGGGAGTTAAATGCTGAGATGATAGCTCAAGGGGCCAAAGTATCCCATCTGATGATTTTGTCCGAAGAAGACCAAACAAACATTGCTTCCCTTAAGAAGGTAACCCATTTTGCATTTCAAATTTTATTTGTTAATTTAACTTACCCCTCTCTCCATGCCACATTTGGGGCAGCCAAATTTTTTTTGGGGGGGGAAAGAATTTGGAAGACAAAATTCTATCAAAGCCTGTAGGATATATATATTCCATTCTTTTATGTTTCAGCCATGTGGCTGCTGTCATACTGGAGCACCACCATGGATGTGTATGCCTATATATGAATATACAAACACATATTTATACATGGTGGCTGCCCCCTCGCTATCAAGTATGGCCATTGCACGAAGCTTAATCAATGTTGTTATCATGCAATGCCTGTGCAAGAAGATTTTTTTTTTGAAGTGAGGAAAGGCTGTGCACTGAGTCAATCCCACTCACTAAGCAACAGCAGCCATAATCCGTAAAGAAGAACAAGTCAACATCATCGGTAACCACCGAGCCGCAAGTTTTATGTCGGAGTTATCCCAGTTACCTGAGTTACCTTCTCCTAGAAGGATGCCCTAACAAAGGCTAGGAGTCCTTCACTCCCAATGGGTTAACCGCGCGATCGGGTATTCAGTCCAATTATTTCTATGTCCCCGCGCATGATACAGCCTTAAGCCTTAAGAAAAAATTACACATTTATTGGATGGCTGTTGACTCTCAAGAGTTCCTCTGCCTGCCCTTTGGCGGGTTTTGTTTTTCATCCCGCAGGGTGTCCAATAAACACCCTCCTTACCAAGCAAGCTTGGTGGGGTTGCCGGTTTAGTCGCCGACGACCCGACCATGTAACAGGTTGTACTGGGTTACATGTTACCAGTAGCACTCGAAAGTGACCTAACACATACATACATACATACATACATACATACATACATACATACATTCATACATATATAAACTGTATATTATATATATATATTATACACACACACTCACACACACACACACACACACACATATGTATGTATATATAAACATATATATGACTGAATAAGACCACTTCCTAAACTCAGTAAACGTTCTGAGAGTCCAAGAATTTCTTGTGCACGAATTTATTTTGGGTGGATAAAGTATTGCACAACACTGAACCCTCTTTTCAGAGCTGATCAGCCCTAAAAACCCTGAGGTACAACAGAGCTTGAGACAACCAGAAACTACCTGCAAATCAGGCTTTTTGTGGTATGAGTTTATCTTCTCCTAGAAGGAATTTCTAACGAGAATTAGGGGTCGTTCACTGGTAATGATTCACAAACTAGTTAACCCAAAGCTAGGGCCCCCTAACAGGTGTTACTACTCTGGGTCCGAGAAGACCTGAGAACAACAGTGATGAAGAGATGGTTCTATGCTCCTCAAAACCCTGGAACTCCCATAGCAGGGCTGCACACACACACACACACACACACACACACACACACTCACACACACAACTCATTGTAAAATGTAGGGCCCCCTAACAGGTGTTACTACTCTGGGTCCGAGAAGACTTGGGAACAACAGTGATGAAGAGATGGTTCTATGCTCCTCAAACCCTGGAACTCCCATACCAGGGCTGCACACACGCATACACACACACGCACAATCACACACAGACACACACACACACACAGCTCATTGTAAGATGTGTGTGTACATTCAATGGTTATGTTGTAGGAAGTGGAAAAGGCATGGAAACTCGTCGATCAAAACCAAGAGAAGGAACTCACCTACAAAGAAACCATTGATGGCCTGAAGAACGAGATTGAGAATATATCTTCGACATTAGATCGAGGATCTGCATTGGACGTTAACGAAGAACAAAAGTAAGTCAAAGCAGCATTTTATAATTGTTAACATGTCGTATCATAACTCCAGGTGAGGGTTTACAAACTTTATGAAGATTTCTTTTCTGTTAAATGAAATAAAGAAAGCTGCACCCTTGGCCCTTTCTTTTTTTCACATTTTAGATTAAGGAAACGATGAAATAAAGGATGAAAGGCAAAGTCGACCTCGGCGGAATTTGAACTCAGAATGTAGCGATGGGCGAAATACCTATTTCTTTATTACCCACAAGGGGCTAAACACAGAGAGGACAAACAAGGGCAGACAAACGGATTAAGTCGATTACATCGACCCCAGTGCATAACTGGTACTTATTTAATCGACCCCGAAAGGATGAAAGGTAAAGTCGACCTCGGCGGAATTTGAACTCACAACGTAATGACAGATGAAATACCGCTACGCATTTCGCCCGGCGTGCTAATGTTTCTGCCAGTTCGCCGCCTATACCTCTAAGCATTTCGTCCAGCACACTAACGATTCTGCCAGCTCACCACCCTATTTTCTTTTTTCTAACACCGAGGGCACTATAACGATCACAATGCACAATATCATAGATGCCACAAAACATTATGAGCATGCTTTCTCTCTGCACATTTTAGATTAAGGAAACAATGAAATAAAGGACTGGAGAAATAAAGAATAGGGGAAATAATGTTATCTTTAGACTGAAAGCCTGGTTCAAATACATGTAACAGAGGGGACGTTGCTAAAGGTGCCCAAGGACCAGATGTCAGCCCTAACTAAGCAAAAGACATTCCCGTCATGACCAACACACCTTTTTTATTTATCTAGGAATACATTATCCAAAGTGTTCATTAAGTCAGTATAGTGTCATTTGAGGGAGTTTTGGCTACTGTTTATTGCAGGTTGAATGACCATGTGGAGGCTTTTCAATTTCGTGGTCTGTCAGTTATGTTATACACAGGTATGGCTTTGGGATTAAGAAATTTACTCTGAAACTGCATGGTTCCAGGTTTGATCCCACTGTACAGCACACCATAAGGTTGGGTTGATCAGTATTATCAAGTTGGGAGTGAAATTTGGTTGATGGAAACTGTGAAGAAGCCTACATGTATGTATGCTTGTATCAAAGCATATTTAGTGCTATCAGAAGGTCCCTGGACTATTTATGTTTAATAAAAAACAACTTATTTACCAAAGTTTTAACATCATCTCCATCGAAATAGTCACCTTGCACAGCAATACATCTGCCCTGGTGTTCTTACCACTTTTGTAATCAAACCTGGAAGTTGTTTTCCATAAGTGAATCGAAGACCTTCAGTGATTTGCTCTTGATCTCAACAATGGTGTTAAAACGGTGACCTTTGAGCAGCATTTTCATCTTGGGGAAAAGATGGAAGTCTGCAGGTGTTAAATCTAGTAAATAGGACAGGTGTGGAAGCAAAACCATGTTGCTTTTGGCAAGAAAGTCATGCGTGAGATCTTGGTGACAGGGTGCATTGTTGTCAGGAAGAATCCAGTTCTTCATGCTCCACAGATTCGGTTGCTTTCGGTGAATGTCCTTCCTCAGACACTTCAAGACATCACAGTAGAACTCTCAATTGATGGTCTGGCCCTGGTGGAGGAGGAGGAGGATGATGGCATTGTATTACTCTTCAGCAGTATATGTTTTGGCATGAAGTTACTTGAGTTATGTAACTTTGAACTGACATCAATTTTTCTGGCGCCTCTTTTTTTCCTTTATATCTTGTATCATCATCATCATCGTTTAACGTCCGTTCTCCATGCTAGCATGGGTTGGACGTTCAACCGGGGATCTGGGAAGCCAGAAGGCTGCACCAGGCTCCAGTCTTATCTGGCAATGTTTCTACAGCTGGATGCCCTTCCTAACGCCAACCACTCCATGAGTGTAGTGGGTGCTTTTTACGTGCCACCTACACAGGTGCCAGGCGAGGCTGGCAACGGCCACGGTCGGATTGGTGTATTTTACGTGCCACCGGCATGGAGGCCAGTCGAGGCGGCGCTGGCATCGGCCACGAGTCGGATAGTGCTTTTTACGTACCACCAGACCAGGGATCCTGGCTGGTTCAATTTTGATTCCGATTTCACTTGCCCCAACATGTCTTCGCAAGCAAAGGGGGTTGGCATGGGTGCCTGTCGTCGGATGAGGTTCTATATCGACTTCGCTTGCCTCAACAGGTCTTTGTGTCCAAGGGAGGAAAGGCATGCATAAGTGGGCTGGGCTCACTTGACCTGCCTGTATGTCCATGTTATAAGAGTGTTGTGTGTCTGAAGGTTGTTTTAGTAAAAAGGATTGTTGTTCTGTGTAGTTTGTTCTGATGTCTGAGACCAAGGACAATGCTTGGTGCCAATACTAATCAAGTTCAGTTATGCCAAAATTCCTGGTTAGACCTAGAAAACATTGACTTTGAGAATATTTTGTAATATTTTAACTGAAAATTCAACACTGGAGCATTTACCTACATTTCTTACAATCAGGTGTAAGAAATGGTTTAATTGTAAAGGAATTAGAAGAAATTATTCCCTGATTGTTGTTTAGTGGCAACTGAATGGAAAAATTCATTGAAAATATTTTTCTTTTATACCTTATGATTAAAGCAAGAAATTAAATTTGGACTTGGTTGAATAAGAAAAATTATGAAAATTAAAAATTTGAAATATTATTTTTGATTTCTCAGTAATTAAATCAAATCTTTTGCTATACATGTTGTAATTAAATTGAAAGAAACTTTGAAAAATACCAAGTTTTAATTTAATTTTTGAAGCTGAACATGAAATTCTTTATGTTAAACAAAAACTCTGAAGATATTGAATGATCATGTTGAGAAAACATATTTTGAATTGTTACCAACTGGTAACAATTTAAGGAAAGAAAAATCCTCCTCCTCCTCCTCATTCAATGTCCTCCTTCCATGTTGGCAAGGGTTGGACAGTTTGACAAGAACTGGTCAGGTGGGAGCCTGTGCCATAAATAAGGAAAGAAAAATGGTAGAATGCCTTCCACGACTACAGGAGATGTGAGTTCAAGACCCATGGCCAGCCTTTGGCTTATTCTATCCAAAGAGATTTTCAACCCCAAATTTATATTCTATTATAGCGTTATATGATGTGCTTTGAGGGCCAATGTTCCAAAAACGAATTATTTCATGTTCTTTCAAAAGTTTATTAATTCTTATAACTTTAAGGAAAATTAATCTCATATAAAGTAATAATTGTTTTTGTTTTTTTTTTACATATTTCAAGCCATAAATTTATAAGAAGCAAAGTTAATACATTGACTCCTAGTATATTACTGGTATTTATTTTAATAATCCAAAGGAGATGAAAAACTGTCAACTCTTGTTGGATTTGAACCCATAATGATAAGGTAACTAAACAATACAAGGTCCTTTGTCAACCCTTAAATTTATCCTTTTCATATTTTATAAAACAATAACCTCTTATCATAAGCACAAAGCTATAAATTATTGGGGTGGGGTGGTGGTGGGGCTATAGTCAGTTATGTAAACCACAGTAAATGACTGGTATTTTATTTTGTCAATCCCAGGAGGGTGAATGACAGAGATAACCTCAGTGAGATTTGAACTCAAGACATCAAAAGATGCAACTAAATACTACAGGACATGTTCGTTGTGCTCCTAAATAATAACATTCTGTAAATATTAAACAAATTTGTTTTGAATTATATAAATAAAAAAAGAAAGAGTAAAATTGGTTTTATATCTTCTTTCTAATCGGTGAGTTGTTTTGTGTCTGCTTTGTATTCAAAAATCTATGAAAGGAACATCGACAAAAGGGCATCGGTGGTTCTTAGTTACCGTCTCACGGGGAATAACATTAATTTTGATGAAAAAGCAGTTAAATCTCTGTCAAACCACACTCTGGGGTGGGGGAGGAGAAAAGGGAGTTGAAATGGAGTAATATTAGTAAAAATGAAGAAACACAGAAAGTTTGGAAAAAAAGTCGTTAAAAGAATGAAGAGAAAATCAGAAGATTGTAAAACAGCATCACGAGGAGTCCAAGAAAGATTGGGCCTTGAATGTGTCAAACCCTTTGTTGTTTTTTTATCCATTCTCTTTTTCATCTTTTGATTTTTCAATCTCTCTCTCTCTCTCTCTCTCTCCCTATATATATATATATATATATATATATATATTAAATTAGAGATAAAACCACTATTAGGCAAATCAAACAAAGAAAGACTTAAGCCAATACATAAAATTAATTAATTTATATTATTTTAAATATATATCAAAAGTATTAAAAGTTTAATTTTATTAAACTTTTAATACTTTTGATATTTAAAATAATATAAATTAATTAATTTTATGTATTGGCTTAAGTCTTTCTTTGTTTGATTTGCCTAATAGTGGTTTTATCTCTAATTTAATATAATATAATATTTTACTATAAAATTGGATTCAATCCTAAATCTGAGTTTTCCCTGTAATTTGGATTTATTCCCTAATATTTTATTATTAATTTATATATATATATAATATATATATATATATATAACATATATATATAATATATAGTACAAAGTAAGATAGGGGTTATGAATGTAACCCACTATGGGATATCAGTTATCCAATATACTGTTGGTGAAGCACCCAAATACTAAATACATAAATATTTTTAATTGCAATGCAATTAATTCATTTATTGTATTAAATGGGTGAAGGTAAAGGAATATTTTTACCATAAATTCATAATACAAATAAGAAAATGGAGAAACAGATTCATCTCATTCATCAAGTTACGGATATTACAATTTTAAATTACTTATTAATTATACAAACGGGAACATCAAAATCAAACTCCCATTTGTATAATTAATAAATAATTTAAAATTGTAATATCTGTAAGTTGATGAACGAGATGAATCTGTTTCTCCATTTTCTTATTTGTATTATATATATTATATATGTGTGTGTGTGTGTGTGTGTCCCTCCGTCTATCTCTGTAGTAGTAGAATACAGAAAAAGAGAAAGAGAGACATAGAGAGATAGTTAAGTAGATACAGGGAGAGGGTTCAGACATTGAACAGGCATTAATGGTTAAGTGTGAGTTGCCAAAGTGACTTGTTGAGATGAAGGCAGCTGAAGAAATCTTCTGAGAGACAAGCTATAATCTTTAATGAGTGTAGGCGTATTTAGTTCCAGTGCCAACAAGTACTGTCGCCCAAACAGGTTCAATGTCTAGTCAGCTGTGCCAAAGTCTCAACCTCCAAATAGCTGCATCCAATCATTTCATTCTGATTCCAGAAAGTAATAAGAAGTGGCAGAGTTCAATCATTCCAATGAGAACAAAAACAAAACAAAAAAATTTAGATTTCTCCAGAGAAACTAAAGAAACATTCATTAATTATACAGTGTTCCCACAGCTTCTTTACCTTCACATAATATCTACAGCTGAACACTACCAGAACTAGAGAAGAAATTTCAGGTGTGGAAGCAAGGTCCGGAACCAAATGGCCATAGGGTTAATTTAGCAAATCCCTTCGGGGAGATGGCCCTGCTCGATATGTAGAAAAGGGGTTGGTAGAAATTTCATAAGGTGTACCCCGTGCAAGCTATGGACACATAAGAGTTGCAACAGTATCAGAGGAAGGTTAACAGAGAAAGCAGCGTTTGTGTGCGGCTGATGTGAAGGTACATTAACACCAGGAAAGTACAAAAATTAGGAGGATACTTAAAAGTAGTAGATAGCTTCTGTTACTTAGGTAACCAAGTTAACAATGGAGAAGTTTCAATGATACAATTTTTTAATATTTATATGAAGACCTTTGTTAGAAATATCAATGGAAAACATTTTAATGTTTTATTTTGTTAGAACCATTTTTTGCACTTGTATGAAAAGAAATATTTCTTGCATATTTGAATATTAAAATAATTTTGGAGCAGTTGCATATTTGCTAGAATAATAACAGGCTGAGGCTGGACAAAGTTCAGAGAGCTTCTACCTTTGTTGGTAACAAAGAACCTCTCCCTCAGTGTGAAAAGCAGATTGTATGATGCCTATGCGCAAACAGCCATGCTACATGGCAGTGAAACATGGGCTGTGACTGCAGAGGACATGCGAATGCTTGAAAGAAATGAAACTAGAATGCTCTGCTGGATATGCAGTTGTCAGTGTGCATGTACGACAGAGAGTAAGTGTCTTGAGAGAAAAATTGGATAAAAGAGGCATCAGATGTTCAAGAGAGAGAGAGAGAGAGAGAGAGAGAGAGCTGTGCTAGTTTGGTTGTGTGTTGTGTATGGATGAGGACAGCTGTGTAAAGAAGTGCTTGATCTCTAACTGTGGAGGGGATGTTTGGAAGGGGTAAATCCAGGAAGACAGGGGATGAGGTGGTGAAATATGGTCTTCAGATGTTGAAGCCTCATGGAGGCAATGACAAGTGAGTGAGACTTGAGGTAATTTGCTGTGCTTGAGAAGACATGTCAAGCTAAGTGAATCATGGCCATTGCAAGTGCTGGTCTCCGGCTTACCAATTTTGGTCAAGCTGGTTAATCCATGCCAGCATGGAAAACAGACAATAAATGGTAGTGGTGGTGGTGGCGGTGGTGGCAGTGAAGAAGAAGAAGAAGAAGAAGAAGAAGAGAAGAAGAAGAGGAGGAGGAGGAGGAGGAGGAGGAGGAGAGAAGAGAAGAAGAAGAAGAAGGAGGAGGAGGAGGAGGAGAAGAAGAAGAAGAAGAAGAAGAAGGGAGGAGGATTGATCAGCAAGTGTTCAGTATCTTATTCTTGCTTGGCTCCTTAGTCAGCCATGATAAAACAGATCTTTGACCAAAGAGTTCCAGTTGTGTCCATCCCACGTTATTGTGTGTTGGGGGCTACAATGACCGATATTTCTTCTTCTTCATTATTATTATTATTATTATTTAAAATGAAAGGATTTGAGGGAAATTAGACTGCTATTTCTATTAAGTTGACACCTGCATAGAGGCTCCCTCATTGACTCAACACAGAGTCAATAGTGGAACCAACACTGTGTTAGAATGTGTGAATTGTAAGTCTTTTGGTAAGGAATCCAACACCCCTACCTCATGCCTGTTCCCTTCTGCTTCATTAAACAAGTAAATAAATGCTAAAGCTATCAATCACTAATTTCTTCATCTGATTCCTTTTTTTTTTTTTAGAATGCAAGAAATATTCAGACTTAAAGAAGCTCATGAAATTGAACGAGAGGAACTGGTTTACCAAATTTCTAACTTGCAGAGTGAGTTGTCAGATGTTTCTGAAACCAGGAAGATACTCGAAGAGAGAATTGTTGAAACTGAAGAAAAAATTACTGAAGTAAGGTTTTTTCTTTCTTTCTTTCTTTCTTTCTTTCTTTCTTTATAGCTTTCTTTCTTTCTTCTTTTCACTCTATTCTGCAAGTTTTGTTCCTAAATTCTACCTTGGTGCTAAGTCGTCAATTAATTATAGAAATTCTTTGAATCATTGAAGCATAGCAGAATGGCCTCATATTGAGTTTAGCAACAGAAATATTGCAGCAGAATGTAAAGTTACAGAAATGAACTGATGACCCTACAGGTTAAGATTTCAAACTTGAGTGCAGCCAGTATACTGTGCCCCAGGCTAAGGACACTGTTCTGAAATTCTTTAATCTGCCTGGTTGATACAATGTTCTACTTCTACTTCATAAGTCTAAGCAGTCATGATAGAAAAGGTAGATTTAGTTGTAGAAAGCATTAACTGCTCCAAAATTATTTTAATATTCAAATATGCCAGAAATATTTCTTTTCACACAAGTGCAAAAAAATGGTTCTAAAAAAAGTAAAACATTAAAATGTTTTCCATTGATATTTCTAACAAAGGTCTTTATATAAATATTAAAAAATTGTATCATTGAAACTTTACGATAGATTTAGGTCTTATTTTTTTATTTTACATGTTTGAGAAAAACAATATTAAACTGTAATAAATCTCTGAGTAACACCCACCCTTAGTGGTTAGCCATATTGAGATGGCTAGTATACTTTAATATTAAACTGAACATTCAGCTATTTTAAGAACAGAAGTGCTGTCCTTCTAAAAACATTGATCTTTCATGATATAAATTGAGTTGATCTGTATTGATCTCTCTTTACTCATTTCATGTCTTCAGAGATCAATAAAGATGGAGCTTCATGCTGTTTCCTTCCACTGGTTTATTTTGCTCATCACCTGCTCTCCGAAGCCTACCCTTGAGATACAGGGCCAGAAAGTAGAGAAACAGGTTCAAATACCTATTTCTTTACTACCCACAAGGGGCTAAACACAGAGAGGACAAACAAGGACTGTCAAAGGGATTAAGTCGATTATATCGACCCCAGTGCGTAACTGGTCCTTAATTTATCGACCGCGAAAGGATGAAAGGCAAAGTCGACCGCAGTGGAATTTGAACTCAGAACGTAGCGGCAGACGAAATACCGCTAAGCATTTTGACCGGCGTGCAAACGTTTCTGCCAGCTCGCCACCTTGAGCCAGCTTGCCGCCAAGTTCAAATACCATCAGGGGACACACAGCTAGTGCCCAGCCATCTTCAGAGTCCTGTGCACTTTTATCACAGGACATCTGCTATTTGACCCATAACTGGGGCCCTTAACAACTTCTACCATTCTATGGCTAGAATGGTTCTGGGAGTAGTGGTTGACCTCAGGGTTACTCCATACTTCCCAAAACTCTTGGACTCTTAAGTTGGGGCTTCATTATCAGATCCAGTTTAATGACAATAAACTATCGAATATTCGGTAGGTTCACAATTCCAGATATTAAGAAATACAAAGGTGAATGTGTTTGTTTCTGTCAAAAGTTCTTCAATTAATTGCTATTCCATCATTGACCATTCCATTTTTATTGCAAGGAATCCCCTTATTTCTACTTCACATTCTTGGTTAAAAAAAGTCAAAGTGAGGTGACTAAATATCCTTCTAAACTTCTTAGTATTAATCTCTAAGTTACTGTTGTTCCAGAATTAATCCAACATGTATTCTTAATAATTCTTGAGGCATAACAAATGATAAGAATTTACGGGAAGAAAACAAAAGAAATTGAAATCTCGGATGAGATTTTAGGATTCTTTAAGTTTAAACAGTATTGTTTCATGTCAGCAGTTCTAATGTCTGGAAGTTGTTTTAGAATTATAGACATGTGAATAGATATGTATTTATGTATATGTGTATATATATATATATATCCTTCCCATCCCCCCATCTTATCCCACATACCCCACCTCTACCCCCACCCTCTGCCTACCCACATACTCCAACTCTACCCCAACCTTCAGCCGAACCCACACCCTACCCGTATGTGTGTGTGTATGTGTGCGTATGTGTCCATTCCTCCCCCCCACCCGTTAATAGCTATTCCTGAATGTTGGTGATTTGGCCTTCTTGAGTTAATCAACGGTTAATGGTATTTTGTCTTTTTTTTTGTTTTGTTTCCATTTCAGCTAACGCATGACATTCAGGTGAAAATCTCTGAATCCCAGCGAGAAACACGTAAGAAGGACAAACTAGAAAGAGAAATGAAACTAACGAAGGAGGATTTGGAAACGGTAACGAATGAGCTGAAACGTATTCAATACCTGAAAGATAAATACAAAGAAGAAATCACAGAGAAAGAGAACAGCCTGGAAGAAATGAAAGTAAGTGTCCCCTATTTTGGCCCTGAACTGACAAATGTCTTGTGAGGGACTTAGATAGACTGAAACTGGATGGAAGTAAATCATATGTATATATATATATCCATGTTGGATTACTGTGTGGTCTGATAGCCAGGTCCACTGAAGGAGCTTGCTGTGAGAGCCACATGCTTCTATGAACCCATATATTGCACTACAAATTTATATAAATATATAAATTGGCGTTAGGAAGGGCATCCTTGGCATTAGGAAGGGCATCCTTGGCGTTAGGAAGGGCATCCTTGACATTAGGAAGGGCATCCAGCTGTAGAAACACTGCCAGATCAGACTGGAGCCTGGTGCAGCCTCCTGGCTTCACAGACCCCAGTTGAACCGTCCAACCCATGCTAGCATGGAAAACGGACGTTAAACGATGGTGATGATGATAATGATGATTAATAAAAATATACATATACTCATATTTTGAGTTCTATATTTCAAAAGTAAAGTTTGCGGCTTTGTTTATCCTCTGTGGTGTCAAAACATAGTTTATAAAAATGTATTCAAATCAAATGATAGAGTCTTTGACAATGATAAGAAAAAGTTTGAGGTTTTGTGTATCGTCGGTGATGAGTCAAACAATAGTTTACATAAAAATATTCGGATCAGGTAATAAATTTTTTTTTTTATAATGATAAGAAGATAAAAATTAGTTTACATGAATATGTCCTGATCAAATAATAGAGTTGCAATGGAAGAAGATACCCCAGGGTGAGCCATTTTAACAACGATAGAAGCTTTTGGCTGCTGAAAATCCTTTTAGACTGGGGTCACCAGTTTATAATGGCAGGAAGGTTTTTTACGATACTTTCGGGGTATCTTCTTCTTCTATTATAATTATTCTGTTGATTCAAGAAGCTGGAAATACGAAGAACGAAGTTCCCAGGCGGAGTAAATTCAATCCATTTATTTACACGTGCTTCATACAAGGGGTTTGCTTTCAATAACCATCTTCACAGCAGTGTGTAGTTGGCCTTCTCTCTCATACACGTGAAGTTCAATAACCTCTGGAGACAATGCATGTGGTATCACGGCAGGACAAAAGTCTGCTGTGTGCTCCTGGCTTCAAAGTCTTGCTCAGCATCAGTATGAGAAGAATGAGAGGGAAAATGTTTTTGTCTTTTCCTTAAATAATGGTTGCAGGCGAGATCTTGCTGTTTGAAAATGGTGCTGGCTTCTTTGTGCCTTGCTACAGAGTCTTTGACAAGAAGATAACGCATGTCTGATCAGAAACCATAATTGTTTGCAGTATCTTAAATTGAAAATAATATATATATATTACATAGTATATATCTATTACATGTGTATTATATATATTGTATATATTATATATATATATATATATATATATATATATATATATATATATATATATAATATATATATACATATATATATATTATACATATATATATATAATATATAATATATATATATATATATATATATATATCTTACATATACTATATAAATATAAGTATTATATTTTTTAAATGCCTACAACCTTAGTATGTTGACATCTATAGGCAAAGAAAATTAGATTCACCTAAGACCATAGGCTGAAACAGCTGTAAGAAGTAATTTTTAGGATCTCATTAATTTATAATATGACTTCAAAAATCTGTATTTGTATTATTATTATCTTATCTATTGTTTTATATAATATTTTTGTATGCTTTTGATGTTCCCATTTGTAAAATGAATAAATAATCCAACGTTATAATATCTGTAAGTTGATGAAGAAACTAAATTTGTTTCTCCATTTTCTTATTTGTATTATATATATACTACATAATATATATGCAGTATATATTACACATGTATGCATTGTATGTATAATGTATGCTTTCAGGTTCACTTGGAAAGAAATGTTCGGGATAACAAAGTGCTTGAAACGAAGCTGCACAAGCTGGATTCTGACTTCAAGAATCAACTGGAAGTGGGCGAACAGCTGAACCAAGAACTTGTCTTTAAAAACCAGGAACTGAAGGTAAGAATTCACGGACTTTTCAATACGTTTTGGTTTTTAAACTGGACATGTTTTCCATACACAGGAGAGAGAGAGAGAGAGAGAGAGAGAAGATAGGGGAGAGGGAGAGGAGAGAGAGAGAGAGAGAGAGAGAGAGAGAAAAGCAGTGAATCTTGTATCTTCTCTATCTTTGCTTTCATTCAGTTTAACAATGTAAATTTATATCTTTCAAATGAGGATTAGCTTAATCCTCACTTAATTGTTGGGGTTTTTTTTTTGTTTAAAATAAAAAAAAAACTAAGGCTTCATTTTGAGAACAGCTGTTATAACTTTGAGGAGCACTGCATCCTTCAAAACTTCCATGCTTCCTGAGATTTGCCAACACTACACCTGATATTCTCCCCTCCATACACACACAAGCATGTATCTGACTCATACACCGTTCACTTCCCAGACATTTGTACATTAATGCATATACTTTATACGCACTTTTGACAAGTTGTGGTGCACCTGAGCACTGTATACAATAATTTCATTATATATTATATATATAGCAGTTGAGGGAACCCGTGGAAGAGGTAGACCCAGGAAAACCTGGGATGAGGTGATGAAGCACGACCTTCGAACTTTAGGCCTCACTGAGGAAATGACCAGCGACCGAGACCTTTGGAAATATGCTGTACGTGAGAAGACCAGGCAGGACAAGTGAGTCCAGCCCACTTATGCATGCCTTTCCTCCCTTGGACACAAAGACCTGTTGAGGCAAGCGAAGTCGATATAGAACCTCATCCGACGACAGGCACCTATGCCAACCCCCTTTGCTTGTGAAGACATGTTGGGGCAAGCGAAATCGAAATCGAAATCGAATTGAACCAGCCAGGATCCCTGGTCTGGTGGTACGTAAAAAGCACTATCTGACTTGTGGCCGATGCCAGCGCCGCCTCGACTGGCTTCTTTGCTGGTGGCACGTAAAATACACCAATCCGACCGTGGCCGTTGCCAGCCTCGCCTGGCACCTTGCAGGTGGCACGTAAAAAGCACCCACTACACTCACGGAGTGGTTGGCGTTAGGAAGGGCATCCAGCTGTAGAAACATTGCCAGATAAGACTGGAGCCTGGTGCAGCCTTCTGGCTTCCCAGATCCCGGTCGAACCGTCCAACCCATGCTAGCATGGAGAATGGACGTTAAACGATGATGATGATAAAAAGTAATGATATAATGAACAACATGATTGAGTTGTCTGCTTGTCATCCATTAGTTCCAAGTTGTATCCTAGGTGCGGAGGACAGACAAAGACTACGGAGAAAATGCAGCTAGGATATTCTGTTGGCTGTGCAACGTCAGTGTGCATGTATGATGAAGAGCTTGTGCACTGAGAGAAAAATTAGGGAAAAGAGGAATCAGACGGGGTTGTGCCGAGAGAGAAGACTGCATTGGTTTGGTCCTGAAAGTATATAGAATACATGATGCTGGCTGAAGAGGGTTGCATAAAGGGCTGGTCCCTTGAAGTGGATGAATTTGTGTAAGATGGAGGTGCAGGGAGGCTTTACACAGTGTACTAATGCTTTTTATGTGGCACCCGTGGGGTCACCCTAAGTAGCTCGCATGACAAAAGATATCTCAGCTGAGAGAAGGAATGGAACTGAGGGGAGGTGGGTGTGTGCCAGGTGAGAGGTTAGAGAATGATGGAGGGACAGAGATTGTCTTATTGCAGAGGAGATATTTGGCTACAACAGGAGAGCAAAGGGAGAGAGAGAGAGAGTTAGAGTTAGAGAGAGAGAGAGAGAGAGAGAGAGTAGAAGTTGTAGAGAGAGAGAGTTAGAGTTAGAGAGAGAGAGTTAGAGTTAGAGAGAGAGAGAGAGTTAGAGTTAGAGTTAGAGAGAGAGAGAGAAAGAGTTAGAGAGAGAGAGAGAAAGAGTTAGAGAGAGTTAGAGTTAGAGAGAGAGAGAGAGTAAGAGTTAGAGAGAGAGTTAGAGTTAGAGAGAGAGAGAGAGAGAGTTAGAGTTAGAGAGAGAGAGAGTTTGAGTTAGAGAGAGAGAGAGAGTTAGAGTTAGAGAGAGAGAGAGAGTAAGAGTTAGAGAGAGAGAGAGTTAGAGTTAGAGAGAGAGAGTAAGAGTTAGAGAGAGAGAGAGTTAGAGAGAGAGAGTAAGAGTTAGAGAGAGAGAGAGTTAGAGTTAGAGAGAGAGAGAGTTAGAGAGAGAGGTTAGAGAGAGAGAGAGTTAGTAGAGAGAGAGAGAGAGAGAGAGTTAGAGAAAGACAAAGAGAAAGAGAGAAATAGTTGGTGTTGGAGATGTACTAAGGCCTATCTAGAGGGAACTATGGTGGTGATGGGTAAAGTATACAAAGGGGAAAAGAAGGGGATGTTCCATAAAAGTGTGAGGAGAGATGTTTAGAGGGGATGAAAGGAAAAAAAATCAAGAAAAGTACCTACGTAAAACCGTTTTGATTATTGTAATAAATAAATGAGAAACGGATGGAAAATATCTGAGTGAAAAAATTCCAGAAAATATTTGAATGAATGGAAAAATAAATAAATGAACTTAAAACATAAGCTTGCTTACCAACCACATGGTTCCGGGTTCAGTCCCACTGCATGGCATCTTGGGCAAGTGTCTTCTACTATAGCCCCGGGCCGACCAATGCCTTGTGAGTGGATTTGGTAGACGGAAACTGAAAGAAGCCTGTCGTATATATGTATATATATATATATATGTATGTGTGTGTGTTTGTGTGTCTGTGTTTGTTCCCCTAGCATTGCTTGACAACCGATGCTGGTGTGTTTACGTCCCCGTTACTTAGCGGTTCGGCATAAGAGACCGATAGAATAAGCACTGGGCTTACAAAAAGAATAAGTCCCGGGGTCAAGTTGCTCGACTAAAGGCGGTGCTCCAGCATGGCCGCAGTCAAATGACTGAAACAAGTAAATGAGTAAATGAGTAAATGAAGGAGAAAATAAGATAATAGATGTAAAAAATCTCAGAGGAGATGGATAAGACATGGCTGTAATGAATGAGAGTGAGAAACTAGAGTGGTTGGGAGGGTGGGGTTAGGGTTAGAGTGCAGCCAGGCATGTGAGGGAGAGTGGAGGGGCCTGCAGTGCGTGGTGATCATGGGTAGTGAGATGGGGGGGGGGGGTATGTACAAAAGATGGGTTGTAGGGGTGTTTAGACAGAGGAGAGATTGTGTGTGTTAGTGTGGGTCATGGTTGTAAAGGACATGCCTGTATGTATAGCAATGTTTTACTTAGCTGTATGTGTGTGTGTGTTGTGTGTGCGTGCGCGTGTGTGTGTGTGTGTGTATGCCAGGTTTCTTTCAGTTTCCATCTACCGGAGCTACTGACAAGGTTTTGGTCAGCCCAGGGCTATAGTAGACGACAACTGCCAAAGTGCTACACTGTGGGATTGAACCTGGAACCGTGTGGTTGGAAAGCAAACTTCTCAGCCACACAACCGTGTCTGTGCCTACCGCCATACTTGTACCTACATTGTTATTATTATCATTATTATTATTATTATTATTACTATTATTATTATCATTATTATTATTATTATTATTATCATTATTATATTATTACTATTATTATTATTTTTTATTATTATTATTATTATTATTATTATTATTATTACATATTATTATTATTACTTATTATTATGTTATTATATTTTAGTATATTATATTATTATTATCATTATTATTATTATTACTATATATTATTATTATTATTATTATTATTTTGTTTGGTATTTAACAATTTCCTGCTGACGAAAGAAGTCATGGTTCTCACTTTAAATTTGCTGGTAACAAAAAAAGAAAAGAAAGAAAAAAATGAGAAATCAAAAAACAAACTGGTTTCTATCTTTTATTTTCCTCAAAATCCTTCCTCAGAAGCAAAATTGAAATTTTGTTTATTCATTTATGAAATTTTTTACATTTATTTTTTTTCCATTCATTCAAATATTTTTTTCAGAATTTTTTCAGTCAGATATTTTCCATCCGTTTTTTTGCACTTTTACCCATTTATTTATTTATGATCAAAATTTTCTTGTTTTTTTTTTGTTTTTCATCCTTTCTCACCCCACTCCAACTTTTGTTTCTAATAACTTTGGGTAGCAAAAAGAAGATGAAGTAGCAATCTTGAAACGAGAATGCGAACGGCTGAACAAAAACAAAGACACCATCAGCAGGAAATTAAAAGCTCTGGAAGACACCAAAGTCGAAGGGGAGAAAGAAAAGGAGATGCTGAAGTCCCAGATCAATGTTCTGGAGAAAGGTAAAAAGGAACCTTACGAAAATATATATATGTGGTTGTTGTTGTTGTTGTTGTTGTTGTTGTTGTGTTTGTGATGTTAGCTGAAAGATGTTAGATGCAATTACAGAACATTTACCATTGCCCTCTCTCACTAACTAGAACAGAAATCTATGGATTTGTGGTGTGTGTGTGTGTGTGTGGTGTGTGTGTGTGTGTGCATGCGTGCATGCTTATGCATGCATGTGTGTGTTTATACACACACACACATATATACATATGTATATATGTGTGTATATATATATATACTACAAAATTAGAGAATGGAGAAATATACTTAAATCAGTAAAACATCAACTATCCGATGATACTCAATCCATACTTTAATACCCATTACATATGAGAAAGGCAATACATAAAATGAAATGAGATATAAACAGTAATAGTAAAACGATAAAGAGATATAAGTAAAAAATTTTCAAATATAATATGCAAATAAATCAAAACTGGACAGCTGTTTCGGCAGTGAGGACAGTCATACCTCATTTAACCTATAAGCCATAAAGGCAGGTATAAATGAGGCATTAACAAGGATGCCCACGGCCTCTTCAGAGAATTAAATAAATTTGTTATAATAGTGAAAAAATATTTTACAATCATATACATATAAATATAAAATATAAAAATGTAAAATATAAAAACTGACATCATAATGCTACACTTATATAATTAAATACACATTGGTACAAAAAGGAAGGTAAACAGAACAAAAAAACAAAATATATAATAGTGTATATATAAATCAATAAGTACGATATTATAATATTTGGCTAATGTTTTTTATATATAAAAAAAAAAAAAAGGGCAAACATATATGAGAGATGAAAATAATAATTAAATCCGTGGTACAGTTCATAAGATTTAACGCTATAAAAGTTAATAACAATTACTATTAATTATAATAATTAATAATAATAATAATAATAATAAGATAATAATAATAATAAAAAAAAAATATAATATAGATATATAGATAGATATAATATATAGATATAATATTATATATATAATATATATATATTATATATATAATATAATATATATATATATATATATATATATATATATATATATATATACAACAATATATACATATATATTATATATGTATATATAATGTATTCTATATTATGTATGTATATATATAGTATATATGATATATATATATGTATATATGTAATATATATATATCATCATCATCATCATCATCATCATTAGCGTCCGTTCTCCATGCTAGCATATATATATGTATATATATATCGGTATATATATATATTATATATATATATATATATATATATCATATATATATATATAATATATATATTATATATATAATATATATATATCATATATATATACATACATATATATATATAGACAATATATATATGTATGTATGTATGTATGTATGTATGTATGTATGTATATATATATAATACATACTGCGTGATCTCAACATAGTTGGAAAACTGGGAGAATGGCTTCATGACTTTCTTGAAGGATAGAAGTCAGGTGTAGTAGCCAATGGGGCCACCTCCATTAACACACAAATAGTGAGCGGTGTCCGCAGGGCACTGTTCTGGGACCACTACTGTTCATAATGGCCCTCTCAAGACAGGCCTCAGCCACGCAAGAGCCACGATCACAAGTTATGCAGATGATACAAAAGTTTCACAGGCAATACAGAACCCTGAGGACACTAAACACCTGCAATGTGAGGGACGAAATATACAAGTGGGCTGAAAAGAATAGCATGCAGTTCAATGCTGGAAAGTTTCAAGCTTTATACTATCAGCATGCAAAACTGAATGCAATCCCCATGAATACACTGGACCCGGAGGGATTGCAATCCCAGAGGCACAATCAGTGCGTGACCTGGGTATTCACATGAGTGATGACGCGACCTTTCATGTACATGTTGCTAAACTGACAATGAAATGTAGACGGCTGGCTGATGGATTCTTAGAACCTTTAGAACAAGAGAACAAGAAACCATGATGGTCCTCTGGAGACACTTGTCCTAAGCCACTTTGACTATTGCTCTCAGCTATGGTCACCATCCAGTGTCAAGTTGATCACAGAACTTGAGGCGACCAACGAAGCTACACAAAGAAGATAGCCTCTATGCAGAATGTAAGCTACTGGAAAGACTCAAGAGATTAAAATTATATCCCTGGGTGTAGGCGGAAAGATATGCCATAATATACATCTGGAAGATCCTGGAGGGAAGTGTCCTGAACTTTGGCATCGAGAGTTACGCAAATGCCAGAACTGGGCGCCACTGCGTGGTGCCTAGGACTCCAAACCTGCCATCAAGATGTCGGACAAGATTCTGTGATAGCCTGGGTTTCCGAGGCCCACAGCTCTTCAATATCCTCCCGAGAACCTGAGAGACCTGCATGGGGGGATACAGATGTCTTTAAAATGAAGCTGGATCTCTTCCTGTCAGGTGTCCCAGATGAACCAACTTCACGGCAGGAGGGGCAGATGAGGGCAGCTGCATCAAACTCTCTCATGCACCAAATAGCAGTTGCTAGAAAACCTCCATGAAGTGAAACCAAGTAGCAACACCAAATGGCGGTGCCCCAGCATGGCCACAGCTCATAAGCTGAAACTAGAATCAATCAATCAATCATCAATCAATCAATCATATGTATATATGTATATATATATATATATGTATGTATATATATATATGTTATATATATATATATTATATATATATATATATATATATATATATATATTTATATCCATAAATCTACTCTATTTTATTCTCAGCTTATTTCAAGTATTTTATTCAATGCTGCAATTTTAACACAACTTCATAACTACATTTGTCATGCTCCACACTTCCCATTATATAGACATAGACACACGCACTCCCTTTTAGAAGTCCATTTTTATATATCCCACACTTTCAACCTGTCTACATTTCCAAGACCTCTCAATCACACTTTAGATATTATTCTTTTGCCTTGGTGTACTTTTATACAGAGCAAGAGTATAGAGACCTCTCTGCTTCCTCTACAAATCTCTCCCCCTCTCTT
>NC_043011.1:56060581-56065581 GCF_006345805.1 Octopus sinensis
TCTAAAGCTACTTCTTAGCATTATAAAAAGGTGGGACCTGTTGTCAGGGATCTCTTACCTTAATGGCACACGGTGCTCGACCAGAATTTCAGAGATGCAGGTTTCATTTCCCTGTGTAGCCTTGCCGGCCCCTTTTTCCCTTCTTCCAAATGGTACCCAATTTTCCAAACTCTCTTCAAAACCTCCCTGCATTTGTGGATTCTTTTACTCTCTGGTACTTATTCTATTGATCTCTTTTGTTGAACTTCCAAGTTATGGGAACATAAACAAATCAACACTGACTGCCAGGTGGTGGTGGTGGTGTGGTGGTGGTGGGGATGAACACAAATGAAAAGACAAACACACACACAGATACATACTTACATACATACGTACGTACATACGTACATACATACATACATACATACATACATACATACATACATACATACATACATACATACATACATACATACATACATACATACAAACATACATACAAACATACAAACATACCTTGTCAATGTTGTTGAAATTGCAATGAAGGAGCCTTGGATCTAGGTTAGAAACCGTCTCTTTCTCTATTGGCAAGAAATCTTGAAATAAAACTGAATAATGATATATATGTGTGTGTATATATATATATAATATATATATATATATATATATATATATATATATATATAACAGGAAGCTTTATGAAAATAAACAAAAGACGAAGGCAGGTGGAGTACAAACAAACAATTGTATTAGTATGGCGCTCAGGAATATAAATAAAACAAGTCTTTACGTTTCGAGCCTATGCTCTTCAACAGAAAGATACACAGAAAAGAAACACAGAGAGAAACAAGGAGAGAAAAAAAATGTGTGCAGAAGCTAGCGATTCAACATGGCGATATATATATATATATATGTCACCTTAGACCTCTCCATACTGGCATTCCCCTCAACCTCACCTCCACCCTTGTTCCTCACTCACTATATTCACCTCCATTCTCATCTCCTGCCATGACCCACTCTCCATATCCTCTCCTATGTTCCCTTTCTTGTACCTTGACTCTTTGTTCTGGCACTCCATCACAACCTTCCTCCTATCTCCTCCTCAACCATTCCCATCAACCTCTCCATATAATTCTCGCTCCTCAATAGCAAAACTCTTCTGCTTCTCCCTCGATTTTCAGCTTTTCAACCTCCAGCATCAAGCCACCTTTTCCCCCACTCAAATACTCCCCATTCACTTGTGGCTACTTTTTCCTTTTCCTCTCCCTCTTCTTTTACTGAATTGCAACTTACCTGGCCATCTCACCTGTGCCAGTGGCACACAGAGAAAAAAAAAAGAAAGAAAGAACCAAAGAACTTGGTGCACACTGTAAAGTGGTTGGATTTAGGAAGAATCTTCAGCCATAGAGACCATGCCAAAGCAGACACCGGAGCCTGACACAGCCCTGAGGCTTGCTGGGTCCCCATCCCCACCAGCCAGCATGGAAAGTGGACATTGAATGATGATGAGGATACTGATGATGATGATGATGATGATGATGATGATGATGATGATGATGATGATGATGATGAGATGATGATGATATTCCTACCACTCTATGTCACGCTGGTGAGACCCATATTGGAGTATGGGATTCAAGCCTCTTCTCCTTATCTCCTCAAAGACATACAGCATTTTGAAAGAGTCCAGAAGCTGGCTACCCGCATGGTTCATGGTCTCAAAAATTTGTCCTACGAAGAAAGGCTGAGGACGCTCGACCTTTATTCTCTTGAAAAACGCCGCCGCCGTGGTGATCTCATTCTCGCCCACAACATCATAAGCGGAAAGTGTAACCTCTCGAAAGAGCTGTTCTTCACTCCTGCTCCAGAGCGTCGGCTGCGGGGTCATTCCAAAAAGCTCTACCTGCGACGATTTCATCTCAATCGAAGGAGAGGAGCTTTCTCCGTCCGGGTTGCGGATCCGTGGAACAAGCTGCCAGACGAGATGGTGAAGATGCCGACGACCGCTTTGTTCAAAGCCTCCCTGGACCTCAAGTGGCCTGAACTCTTTACATGAACACCACCCTGTACTTAACTCCATGTCCCCCTACATGGCCTTGCTATTTGCTTTTGAGCCAAATTAACTAACTAACTAACTAACATGATGATGATGACGATGATGACGACGATGATATATTTACACACACACACACACACACACTTGTATGTATGTTACGTTCACTTGCACTTTATCATTTCTTTTCATAATATTCTATGTTTTTAATGCAACATCAATTATTCTAAAAATTTCCAGCCATTGAAACAAGTAAAAAGAATTCCGAGAAAGAAAAGAAGGATCTGGAAGCATTAACAAAAAACAGAGATTTAATAAACAAGGTAAAGAAATCATAATTTTGATTCTAGAAAATATTTAAACAATGATTAAACAATAGGTTGCTGCCTTTTAGAAAGGTTACCAAAATTTTCTGCAATTAACAACACATTGTTTGAGATGTTTTCTAAGTGAATGAAGAATATAGTTTCATTGTTCTGAAAGTTGACAGGCATTTGTCCCACTTGTAACCTTAGGTGTAGTAATTAGACTCCACAAATACCATAGAATATATTCCTGTTATTTAATAAATGGTTTTCTCTTTCTCAATATTTCTCATTCAAATTTGATTCTTGTTGATTGATGCCATTTTCCTAATTTACATTTATATTTTCTATGGCACAGCATTGATGGAATGATTTTTTTTTACAAATTCAAATATTTGCATTTTGTAAGAACACTTTTATTTTTAGCTCAATGTCCTTCTTAAATTGAACAATTTGGTGCACGATACAGTTGTTACAATAGTAAGGTTTCAACTTTATAATCATTTTAGTTACTAACCCTTAGTCTTAACATTAAACCCCCACAGCCTGGTAACCATTGGACCTCATATTGTCATTGCATTTAGGTTAATTTATGAAATTGCTTTCTAAAATTTGTTGATATCATACATTTGTCTAAACTCAAATATGATATAAAATTATTCAAAATTAAATTCATTAGAGAAAAAGACAAAATGATAGGCCTACATCAAATCTGTAGAAACCATCAGATATCTACAAGCATATTATTACATAGAAAGATATTCCCTCTCGTTGGAACAATGACTGTGTAGAATGGGAACCTATTTTCATGTTTGATGGATTTGTATCAGGCTTATATGGTAAATTGAACCCAGGGCTTGTTGTTTCCAATCAAAACAACTGTCTGACTTCCAAGTGATGATGTCACTACAAGTTTGTCCAAACAGATATGTTGTGGTCTTATAGAAAGAGGCCATTCTAAGAACCACATAGAAATGCAGAAAGAGACAGACAGGAAAATTGATGCAACCATGCATTTAGTCAGATGATGTTTGAATTTAGCTGTTGTTTGATAACCAAACTTTGTCAGCATGATGAATCAGGAAGATAAACAACCAGAAATGCTCTCAACTTCAAAATTATTCTATAGCAGTCACATTTATTCATTTGCTCTCTCACCCTCTCTAAATTTTTATCTCTGGTCTCCATTTATCTATGGAACCTGTTCAATCAAACCTCTGCATAAAAAGAAATTTCTGTCGTCATTCTTTTGTGCTTCTTTGAATGGTCATGTCCAATATAATCTTTTCACCATAAACATATCATGAATCAAAAACCATTTCTCCCCTGGTCATCCAACTTTCTATTCATTTCAGTGCTGATGTTAAAAAATAAAAGAAGTTAATCTGATGTCATTTAGTAATATTTAATTCCAAATAAGGCAGTTGAATGTCCGAATTTGTTGACCATCTGACCAAATGATTTACTGCATTTAATTTTGTTTTTATTTATTTTTTGTTTCCACTCCTCAAGATGTCAGTCAGACAGGACCCAGTAAAATATTTCAACTCGTATAGGTAACAGGTCAAGTATCTTACGAGATTTAGTTAATGTATAAAAAAAAAAAAGCTAGTTTCAAAAATGCGTTTCTAAATGTTTCCCACAATAAAATATTTCTCTGTGAAACAACGTATTTACTTTGTTATTTAGGATCTACGGAAAGCAATCAGTTTGAAAGAAGAGCACGTCAATCAGGTGAAAGCCTTGGAACAGAACAAGAAAAACCTTGAGCAAGAGATAAGCAACCATAAAGACGAGGCTCAGAAGCAAAGGAAGTTGATTTATCAGCTGGAGAAAGAAAGAGACAGATATATCAATGAAGCGAGTGACCTCACGCATAAGGTAAATTAATGTGTTGATCAGTTCGTTACAAGTTGAATGTTGTCTGGCTTAATGGTTTGTAAAAAATTGTTTTTTTCTTTGAAAGAAGCCCGTCGTATATATATGTATATATATGTGTGTGTATATGTTTGTGTGTCTGTGTTTGCCCCCACTCCCAACATCGCTTGACAACCGATGCTGGTGTGTTTACGTCCCCATAACTTAGCCGTTCGGCGAAAGAGACCGATAGAATAAGTACTAGGCTTACAAAGAATAAGTCCTGGGGTCGATTTGCTCGACTAAAGGCAGTGCTCCAGCATGGCCACAGTCAAATGACTGAAACAAGTAAAAGAGTAAAAGAGTAAAGAGTAAATCCCTATAATTGATAGAATATTGTTTCCCGAGCAGAAGTCTGCAATGCATCCCAGTCACTACGCAAAAATCAAAATAATATTTCTTCACGTAAAAGATGATAGTCAAGAATTTGGTGTTTCTTGGTGAAGAGATTTGAGTTTTGGAAGATTTTTAATTCCTCATTCTATAATTCTACAAGACTGTTCTTTTTTAAGATAAAACCAAAAAAAAAAAAAAACTGCAAAAAATGGGAAAAAACAAAGAAATATAATTAAATAAAACAAACTGTTTTATTTAATTACTTTTGTTATTTGTTGATGTGTTAGAATTTGTTCCAAACATAAGCTGAAAAAAAAGCAAAAATCCATGTAAAACTCGTTGCTCTTCTTCTTCTTGTCTCTCTTTTAACAATCTGTTATGTTTGTTCTGCATTTGCCTCATACAACAAA
>NC_043011.1:56070581-56123081 GCF_006345805.1 Octopus sinensis
GATGATGATGATGAGAGATAAAATTTCTTCTGTACAGAACACTGGGCTCTCACCTTCAGCTTTTAGAAGAATCCTAGAATCTATCATTCCACTCCCATAACTGCATCAACTGGCTGTCCAACAGCATGTTGCTAGACTCCATTAGTGAAATAATCTCTTTTTGTAGCAAATATAATTTGATGAAGTCATTGAAGTCTTTTAGTGTGTGACTATCTCAGTAGTCGCCACTTATGGAGATGTAGATGCTGAAGTCATCAGCTATTCAATTTAATATACCAGTAATATCAATGGACGAATATCTTGCCATTTAAATATATTTTTTTACTTGCAAGTAAAGTCTGCAAATAATCCATTCGAATCGTTTTGTGATTTGTAATGTATGAGTGGAATACAATGGTTTCTGCCCCCCATTTGTGAGGTTTGTCTTTTAGTGATAGCTAAGAAGGTAAGTTAATTACGGAGATGTACTTGCATAGCAAGTGACTTGATCTGAGATCATGTGCTGGAACGAAAACAATTGCAGCGTGGAAGGTGTTTATAAGCCATTTAAGAAACACGCAAAAACCGTTAGATTTACTTCAACATTTAAATTTAATTTGTCAAAATATTTTCGTTGCTTTGAGACCGCGACCTGTTCACTGACAAAACTGTTCACTGACAAAAGATGCAGCACAAAGTTTTGTCAGTGAACAGGTCGCAGTCTCAAAGCGACGAAAATATTTTGACAAATTAAATTTAAATGTTGAAGTGAATCTAATGGTTTTTGTGTTTCTTAAATGGCTTGGAAACACCTTCCATGCTGCAATGGTAAGTTAATTGTTTTTGAGAATAGGGAACCTCTTTGTGCTTGCCAAACCTCACAGGAAGAACTGTTAAATCACACAATTCCATTCTAACCCTTTTGTCACCATATTTCTATTGAAATACTTTGCCTTTGTTTGAATATATTTTGAAAAAATGAAATATTTTGTGAAAAGTCTGCTATTGTTAAACCGGTGCTTGGGACATAATTCCACCCAGAATGGAATTTATTCAGGAGGAAGATTTAAGCTGGCACCTGGTTTAACACTATTATTACTTGGTGCTTTTGGTTCTTTTGGTAGAAACCATTCCAGCATTTGGGGCCAGGTTTCCAGTTTGCGGATACCTCCCTTTCTCCCTCCTTCCCACCAATCTTGGAGGCCCTGTAAAGGGTCATGGCCGCTGCCTTCTCTCTTGACTAAAAGGTCCAAGGAAATAAAACAGTTTCCTGGAGGCATGCATATTTGTTAATAGGACACACACACACTCCACATGTGTGTGTGTGTGTGTGTGCGCGCGCGCGCGCGCGTGTGTGTGTGTGTGTGTGTGTGCGTGTGCGTGTGTGTGTGTATTTGCAAAGAAAATGATGTTGCATCAAAGATGTAATTCAGCCACTCAATTAATTATAGATAAAATATAAACTAATTACTTGACTAAAACCAGAGCTGTTGGTTGAAACTTGCAAAGTCAATGTCTCTGAATGGCACTGGTTAATGGCCACAAAATAAAAGAAGAACAATTTTTACATAAATATTTAAAGTTTTGTTAACTTTTGGATGCAATTTTAAATTCTTAACAAAATTCCATGCTGAAATAATTTTAGACAAGAAAGAAATAAAAATGAAAAATAAAAACAAAACCGTTTCCATTTTCTTTTTTTTTTTCTTGTTTTAGGATGAAATTACAGAAAAGAAACGCAAACTGAAGATTATGAATCATCAAATTGATCAACTTAAAGAGGAAATTCAATCAAAGGAAACAGCACTTGTTCAAGAGCAGACAGCTCGAGCCAGAGTGGAGAAAGAAAAAAGCGCTTTGAAAATTGAGCTCCAAAATATGAAGATCAAAGCAAATGAAACTGAGGCATACATCAACACTCAGGAGTCTGAAAAAATAAAACTAAAGAAGATTATCAGAGATGCAGATGTTGAACGATGCCGTCAGAAGAAGGAGTTAGATCAGGTAATATGAAATAGATTTTTGATGTTTTTGAGAGGAAAAAAGTTGTATTATTGGTTGCAGACTTCTTTTTGACAAGATTTTGCAAAATCAAAGGAATTTGGTATTGCTAACACTTGCAGCTTCATTATTTGGTTTTTATTTTAAAAACCAAGAATGAAATATGTTAAATTAAAGTTATATGGAAGCTAACAATACAGAACTGTTAGAAAATAATTATAACTTAAAGCAGTGATGTTGTAGACTTATGACCTTCTGCTACTCAGGGGACAATGATGAGGGGGCAAAAACCTGAGTCACATCATCGTCTTGTTGTATATGTTTTGGAATTCCTTGAAAAAGAAGGTTCAGTTGAGTTGTTAATTGCATTAAGGGAATCTGGCTGTAAAAATAACCCTGGATGGAAAGACAAAAGGTAAAGCAAAAATCAAGTACAGGGTGGTGGGGCAGAGAGGATGGACGTTTTTGAAAAATTCACAAAAATCATTAATTTTAGCTGCAAACAAATTTTATTGACATCAATATGTTTGTATTGAATTAGCATTTGTCAAAATCAAGTGTGGAAAACAACATCCATCATGTAGTGTCTATTTTCATTGATGGATTTCTGAAGGTGTTCTCCGAAGTTGGCCTCCACTCTCCCCAGCATTGCTCTGTTGATTTGGGCAACTTCCACATACATAGCTTCCTTCAAATCATCCAATGTATGAGGCTTATGTGCATACACATGTACCTGGAGGTTTCCCCACAAGAAATAATCACACATGGACAAATCAGGGTGGCAAAGGGGCCAAGGAATGTCAGCAAACCTGGAAATTAGGTGGTCACCGAAGAGAGGGTGAAGAACGTCCTTTGATGCTCTGGCTGTGTGGGAGCCGTTGCCCCACCCTGCTGGAACCACACATGTCGAATAGGCATGCGTTTTCATTGTAATTCAGGCGCAAAGAAGTTGTTTATCATCTCAATGTAACGCTCAGAGTTCACAGTAACAGCATTTCCGTTATTGTCTTCAAAAGAGTAAGGACCAATGATGGCAGCTTTTCCAACAGCACACCAGACCATCACTTTGGGGCTGTGCAGTGGGTCTTTCATGCAGTTCTCTCAGATTTTCTAGAGCCCAATAATAACATTTCTGCTGATTCACCATGCCATTGAGATGAAAACCTGCTTCATTGGTCATTAGCAAAATGAGGTTGTCATTTGCCTCAAAAATTGCTTCCCTCTGACGTGTGAAGTTAAACCGCTGTGCATAGTCCCATGGTTTCAACTGTTGACCATTGACCAATTTGTATGGATGGAAATTCAGGTCTTCATGCAAAATACGCCTTACTGACCACTTACCAATGCCAAGTTCAGTGGAATGCCTCCAAGCAGAGTGCCTCGGACTCCATATTAAAGCTTGTCTGATGCATTGCACGTTTTCCAGAGTCCATACCATTCGTGGCGCCCCCTCCTGTCTCCTGTTCATTAGTGTACCTCGTGTATGAAGTGCATTCAACCAACATAAGATTGTGTAGTGGGTGGGAACAGCCTGACTTTGGTGAATGTTGAAGTGGCACCGTAACTCATGTTGAACTGCTGTGACAGACTCATTATTCTTCATGTAACTGTCGTAGGCAAACACATGATGCTTCATGGCATTTGGTTCATCTTTATGTTCTCAGTTCAAATTGGTTGACTTTGCCTTTCATCTTTACTGGGGTCAATAAAATAAGTACAAAAAAAAAGCACTGGGGTTGATGTAATCGATTATCCCCCTCCCTCCACAAGTTTCAGGTTTTGTGCTTAAAACAGGAAGGATTATTTACATGTAATCTCTCTATATATAAACAGCAAAATGTCTGCCTCTGTGTGTGTGTGTGTCCTTTATACAAATCCACAAATTTTCAGTTAGAGGGCTCACACTTTCTATGGTCATTCAAAACCATCCAAGGGTGGTCGTGCACATCTTTACATTTCCCCAGTCACCCAGCAAAGCCATTAAAAAATCGATAGAAGTGACTTTTTTGTGAATTTTCTATCCAAAACCCAATCAAAGTGCCCGAAACTTGATACGCCAATTGAATGCCAACTAGCCGTATGTGATTGGTTGGAGATTTGGACAGTACTCGCATGTATGTGCGCACGCACGCAGCTGTATATGCATGCACTAGCACTATGACCTGGCGTTGCCAGGTCAAAGTGCTAGTATTACCTAAATTAATTTTTATTTACCTTTGTAGAATTTTTCTATTGCATCTGCTTTAATCATCGAATGCATTCTGTACAATTCTCTCTAATTTTACTTATTGCCCCACAATCTTTATTTCTTTCTCAGCATCACTTTTTTACTTACTGTAAAATGTTCTGGTTTGTTGTTGTACAAGGGGACAATCACACATAAATTAGTGTATTACATAACTTGCTACTCTACTCCACAAGGACACTAATCATCATTGGTTTTACTTTGGAAGACACTAAAATATCAGGTATGTTATTATTTATTCAGGTGATAAGTGAACGAGATATTCTCGGAACTCAGCTGGTTCGGCGAAATGATGAATTAGCATTGTTGTTTGAGAAAATTAAAATCCAGCAGTCAACGCTGAGCAAAGGTGAGGTTCAATACGATCAACGTCTGGAAGATATACGGGTTTTGAAACTGGAAATAAAGAAACTGAGAAGAGAGAAAATCATTCTTGAAAAATCTGTGGCCAATGTCAATGATCTCAGGTGTGTAATTAAAATATATCTTATGAAAATCGTTTTATTATTATCATTATCATTGTCATTCACTGCTGTTAATTTTATATTTCTCATATTTTAACGACTCCTCTTTGAATGAGAATAAAATTACTCAGGCTCTTGTTCGATTGAAATCTAGAATGGAACTTAGTAACTGGAGCTGAGAAGCAGCATCAGTGGTAAACTCACTCAGCAACTAGACTGAGAGTTAAGTGTCTCCAGAATGTCAGAAACATCTGAGCAAGGTAGAGAGTCTGTTTTGCTTTTGTAAGAAAATAAAAACAGAAAAAGAGGCTTCAGTGTCATAATTGGAAAGGTCCACCTGGTCTGTAGATTGGCAGAACAACAGTGGCAGCAGTGAAGGCGCAATGGCCCAGTGGTTAGGGTAGTGGACTCGCAGTCGGCGGATCGTGGTTTCGATTCCCAGACCGGGCGTTGTGTGTGTTTATTGAGCGAAAACACCTAAAGCTCCACGAGGCTCCGGCAGGGGGGGGGGCGACCCCTGTTGTACTCTTTCGCTCCAACTTTCTCTCACTCTTTCTTCCTGTTTCTTGTCCCCGGCTTCCTATGCAACCACTGAACCTGGATGCGTATTCATCCATCTGTCGATGCTCTCGGTGTTGGGGGTTGACCTGCTTTCTCTTCTGCGGGTCTTACGAATAGCGAAGGACCACGTTTTGGACTTCTCCCACTCGATCTTGTGAGCTCTGGGACGAAGACCGCTTTGCTCAACAGCAGCAGCAGCAACAGCAACAGCAGCAATAGGAGCAGCAGTAGAACTGCTGTAACTGTAACAAAAACCAAAACCTCTACAAAGAGAACAAGGCGGTGGAGCGCCACTTTGAAAACGGAAAGCATAACAGGAAGATTGCACTTGCCTGCAATAGTAGCAACCCAGCTGGAAATGGCATACACACACACACACACATGCATCCAAGAGCCTCTACCCTGCTCTCTTCGTTCCTTATCAAATGACAAAAACAAAGAAGAGGAGGCTGAGATATGATAAATCATTGCCATGAGGAAGAAGAGGAAGACACCACCAATGGTTAAATTCTCATAAAAAAAACATTAGAAAGAAAACCAACGGTACACCAAAGATCCTGCAAACCCCCCAAAAGCAGCACAACCACAAATGATCTGTTACTTATCTGCTTGACTTGCTAGAATTAGTAACTAAACCACCTTCAAATCACTTCCTATTGGCTGAAAAAAAAATGGAAATGTTGGATAATATAGTTCTGGGTTCTTTTCATACAGGAATATATCTACATGGTAGTCATGGTTGGAATGCCTTTAATAATAGGTCTGCCTGGTCACACTGGGCTTGGAGTTAAATAACAACATCAATACTATAATAAAAACAATCAACAACAACAACAACAAGATGAATACACCTCACCTCCAGCATCCTCCAAAAGAAGGATTTAACTTAATTTCACCATTCGTTACTGTATATGTGGTATGATTAGACCTACCACTAATTAGTGACTTGAGTTACAGTAAAAACTTCTTAAATCTTATTTGGACTGAAGAAGACTCATAACAAAATTTTCAAGACACTTGTAAGAATTGATCTCAAAATCCTCATCTTCTGAAGTTTCGCTTCTCACAGTGCCACCTTTTTGGCATGAGAACGATTACCATTATCATTAGATTCATGTTTTAGCTTCAAACCTTTTGAGATAATAGCCTCAAAGACAACATCTGCTATTGCTAACAATTCTTTAGGAATTTCATTATTAGCAATTCTAGAATCAGTTTACAGACTCCAACACCTTTGCATTGACAACCTTTAACTTGATGTTTTAGCTTCTCCACCAAATGTTTTAATGTGTCTCCACCAATTTATCATCTTGTCAGAATAACCAACTGCAAATATATTATAAAGTTGTCTAAAGGTATCGACTTAGATGCCAAAAGCTTGATGTCTTTGAATGCAGCTGAAAGTATCAACAGACACATAATTTACTAGTATACCAGTGTTGTCATAAATGATGGCATTTTGAAAGAAATATGCTGAAAATGGTATTTAATAAATCCATCAACACAGCATGACTTCCAAGTACTTGATAAAGACTCATATAGTAAGATTATGTAAACTTTTAATTGAAAATACTTTTAATTGGATCCAAAGAGAGTTAAATATGAGGGAAAATTATTTCCATCTTTTACTGAGGCTGAAATAATATTAATTTCTTTCTTTGTTTTTTTTTTATTCTTTTATTCTTTTATTGTTTCAGTCATTTGACTGTGGCCATGCTGGAGCACCACCTTTTTAGTTTTTTAGTCCAACAAATCAACCGCAGCACTTATTCTTTGTAAGCCTAGTACTTATTCTATTGGTCACTGTTGCTGAACCCCTAAGTTACAGAGATGTAAACACACCAACATTGGCTGTCAAACGATGATGGGGGGACTAACACAAACACACACACATATATATATATCATCATCATCATCATCATCATCATCATTTAGCGTCCGTTTTCCATGCTAGCATGGGTTGGACGGTTCAACTGGGGTCTGGGGAGCCCGAAGGCTGCACCAGGCCAGTCAGATCTGGCAGTGTTTCTACAGCTGGATGCCCTTCCTAACGCCAACCACTCCGAGAGTGTAGTGGGTGATTTTATGTGCCACCGACACAGGTGCCAGACGAGGCTGGCGAACGGCCACGCTCGGATGGTGTTTTTATGTGCCACCGACACAGGTGCCAGACGAGGCTGGCAGACGGCCACGCTCGGATGGTGTTTTTATGTGCCACCGACACAGGTGCCAGATGAGGCTGGCAGGTGCCAGACGAGGCTGGCAGACGGCCACGCTCGGATGGTGTTTTTATGTGCCACCGACACAGGTGCCAGATGAGGCTGGCGGACGGCCACGATCGGATGGTGTTTGTTACGTCCCCAAAGCACGGAGGCCAGTCTATGCGGTACTGGCTACGGCCACGTTCGGATGATTTTCTTGTGTGCCACCGGCACTGGTACCACAAAGATACAAATTCCATTTATGCTCATCTATTTTGATTTGTTTTGATTTGATTTGATTTTCACTTGCCTCAACAGGTCTTCACAAGTGTCACTTGCCTCAACAGGTCTCACAAGTGTCACAAGAAGGAAGGTATGCACAGGTGGACTGTCTACGTCGCCGGGTCTTCGGATGGTGTCTTTATGTGCCACCGACACAGGTGCCAGATGTGGCTGGCGAACGGCCACGATCGGATGGTTTTCTTGTGTGCCACCGGTACTGGAACCACAAAGATACAAATTCCATTGATGTTCATCTATTTTGATTTGGTTTGATTTTCACTTGCCTCAACAGGTCTTCACAAGTGTCACGCGTGTCACACACTTGCCTCAACAGGTCTCCACAAGTGTCACACACTTGCCTCTGCCTCAACAGGTCTTCACAAGTGTCACACACTTGCCTCTGCCTCAACAGGTCTTCACAAGTGTCATAAGAGGGAAGGTATGCACAGGTGGACTGACTACGTCGCCGGGTCTTTGGATGGTGTTTTTATGTGCCACCGACACAGGTGCCAGGTGAGGCTGGCGAACGGCCACGATCAGATGGTGTTTGTTGTGCCCACAGCACGGAGGCCAGTCGATGCGGTACCAGCTACGGCCACTTCGGATGGTTTTCTTGTGTGCCACCGGTACTGGAACCACAAAGATACAAATTCCATTGATATTCATCTACTGCCGAATGTCGACCCAACAGAGGGACCAGCAATCCGAGTTAACAGTTCCTTAGTAGATAAGGCAATTAGAAGCATGAAAACAGGGAAAGCCCCAGGCCCATCAGGAATTACTGCAGAGATGCTCAAAATATCTGGTGGTGTCGGCTATAGCTTAGTCACCCGTATAGTTAACCAGGTGATACACGAGGGGGTCATACCCAATGACTGGTGTAGCAGCATAATAGTCAACTGCTACAAGGTAAAGGCGACGCCCTAGAGACAAATAACTACAGGGGCATCAAGCTGCTGGATCAGGTAATGAAGGTTACGGAGAGGGTTGTAGCCGAACTAATTAGAGAGAGAGTTACCTTAGATGATATGCAGTTTGGGTTCGTGCCAGGGAAAAGTACTACTGATGCTATATTCCTGGTAAGACAGCTGCAGGAGAAATACCTAGCCAAAGATAAGCCCTTGTACCTGGCTTTTGTTGACTTGGAGAAAGCCTTTGACAGGGTCCCCCGGTCCCTTATCTGTGGTCAATGAGGAAACTAGGGATAGAAGAATGGTTGGTGAGAGCTGTGCAAGCCATGTACAGAGACGCTGCTAGTAAGGTGAGGGTGGGCAACGAGTACAGTGAAGAATTCCGGGTAGAGGTTGGGGTCCACCAAGGTTCAGTCCTCAGTCCCCTCCTATTTATCATAGTCCTCCAGGCAATAACGGAGGAATTCAAGACAGGTTGCCCCTGGGAGCTCCTCTATGCTGATGACCTTGCTCTAATTGCTGAGTCACTATCAGAACTGGAGGAGAAGTTCCAGGTGTGGAAACAAGGATTAGAATCGAAGGGCCTTAGAATCAACCTAGCCAAAACCAAAGTTCTAATAAGTAGGAAGGTAGATCAATCACAAATGCCTTCAGGTAGATGGCCCTGCTCGATCTGTAAAAAAGGTGTAGGTAGAAACTCTATAAGATGCACCAAGTGTAAGCTATGGACACATAAGAGGTGCAGCAATGTCAAAGGAAGGCTAACTAGGAAAATAGTTTTTGTCTGTGGCAAATGCTCAGGAGCAATAAACACTGGAAATATGCAGAGACCAACTTCTGCCACGTTCAGGGAGACAAACTAGAAGTAGTTGATAGCTTCCGCTACCTAGGAGACCAAGTCAGTAGCGGGGGTGGGTGTGCTGAAAGTGTAACTGCTAGAGTAAGAATAGCCTGGGCAAAGTTTAGAGAGCTCTTACCCCTGCTGGTGACAAAAGGCCTCTCGCTCAGAGTAAAAGGCAGACTGTATGATGCATGTGTACGTACAGCCATGCTACATGGTAGTGAAACATGGGCCGTGACTGCTGAGGATATGCGTAAGCTCGCAAGAAATGAAGCCAGTATGCTCCGATGGATGTGTAATGTCAGTGTTCATAATCGTCAGAGTGTAAGTTCCTTGAGAGAAAAGCTGAACCTAAGAAGCGTCAGTTGTGGCGTGCAAGAGAGACGGCTGCGCTGGTATGGTCATGTGACAAGAAAGGCTGAAGATAGTTGTGTGCAAAAGTGCTACACCCTAGCAGTGGAGGGAACTGTGGAAGAGGTAGACCCAGGAAAACCTGGGACGAGGTGGTGAAGCACGACCTTCGAACTTTAGGTCTCACTAAGGAAATGTCTAGAGACCGAGACCTATGGAAGTATGCTGTGCATGAGAAGACCCGGCAAGACTAGTCAGGCCATAACCCGTGGCCCCGACCTGGGACGTAGTCAGTCCTGTGCATACCTTCCTTCTTGTGACACTTATGAAGACCTGTTGAGGCAAGTGAAAATCAAATCAAATCAAAACAAATCAAAATAGATGAACATCAGTGGAATTGTATTCTTTGTGGTACCAGTGCCGGTGGCACACAAGAAAACCACCCAAACGTGGCCGTAACCAGTACCGCATCGACTGGCCTCCGTGCTGTGGGCACAACAAACACCATCCGATCGTGGCCGTTCGCCAGCCTCATCTGGCACATAAAGACACCATCCGAAGACCCGGCGACGTAGTCAGTCCACCTGTGCATACCTTCCCTCTTATGACACTTGTGAAGACCTGTTGAGGCAAGTGTGTGACACTTGTGAAGACCTGTTGAGGCAAGTGAAAATCAAACCAAATCAAAATAGATGAATATCAATGGAATATATATATATATATATATATATATATATACAATGGGCTTCTTTTAGTTTCTGTCTACCGAATCCACTCACAAGGCTTTGGTCAGCCCGTGGCTATAGTAGAAGACACTTGCTCAAGGTGCCATGCAGTGGGACTGAACCCAGAACCATATGGTTGGTAAGCAAGCTACTTATCACAGCCATCCCTGTGCCTATGATTGTTGAAGATTTCTTCCACTATTACTTTATATAGTCATTGGTGAGTCTATTCCATACAACAAAAAGCACAGTGATTCACATGTATGTTAAAAGTCATTCATACTGATGAGTTATGCAGAGAAGTACAGAGAAAGTTTGTTGTGCATGGTTGAGTTACTTTGGTCAATAGGTGGATGGCATCACCCATAAACTCCTTTCTAAATTTTCATCCTTAAAATGTCCCTTTTTGTTAGTTCTATCACTGAACCATGTGATAACAAATTTATATTAACAATAAATACAGATGAAAATTTTTTGGGATAAATATATATATATATATATAATACAAATAAGAAAATGGAGAAACAGGTTTGGTTTGTTCATCAACTTACAGATATTATAATGTTGGATTAATTATTCATTTTACCCCTATCTTACTTTGTAACCCCTATCTTACTTTGTACTATATATATATATATATATATTATATATATATATGCTGGCACCACATGGTGCTAGTGCCATGTAAAAAGCACCTAGTATACTCTGTAAAGTGATTGGTGTTAAGAAGGGCATGTAGAAACCATGCCAGAACAAACAATGGGGCTTGGTGCAGTCCCTGGCTTCACTAGCTCCTGCCAAAGCATCCAGCTCATGCGAGTATGGTAAACAGATGTTAAATGATGATGATGATGATGATGATATATATATATCACTATGACATTTAAAGACTTAATGTCTTCCATATAATTTTTTTCAGTATGAGATAGAAAATATATTAAAAAACTTTACTAGTATGAGATATTTTCATTTACTTTTCATGATTCAGTATTTGACATGTGTAGGTGTGTGTATATGTATGTATGCTTAAGTCTGAATGCCTTTCAATCTTTAATCAATAAAAAGCAGTTATAGGGCTGATATAACTGACTGTCCTCCCCCACTTCCCTCCCCATTCTTTTGCCTGTGTTAGAAACTGTTATTATGAAGGCATTGAGTGTCAGAAACAGAAGAGCAACCAATGAAATGGCTACAAATCTCCTGACTTTTGTATAAGAATCTGTATTTTAATGGCGATGATGGTTGTTGTTGTTGTTGTTGCTGTTGCTGTTGAGCGAATGGTCTTCGTCCCAGAGCTCACAAGATGGGAGAAGTCCGAAACGTGGTCCTTTGCTATTCGTAAGACCCGCAGAAGAGAAAGCAGGTCAACCCCCAACACCGAGAGCATCGATGGATGGATGAATGTGCAACCAGGCTCAGTGGTTGCATAGGAAGTCAGGGACAAGAAACAGGAAGAAAGAGTGAAAGAAAGTTGGAGTGAAAGAGTACAGCAGGGGTCGCCACCACCCCCTGCCGGAGCCTCATGGAGCTTTAGGTGTTTTCGCTCAATAAACACACACAACGCCCGGTCTGGGAATCGAAACCATGATCCTCCGACCGCGAGTCCGCTGCCCTAACCATTGGGCCATTGCACCTCCACTTGCTTCTGCTGAGTGACAGACAAATCAACAAAGGTATCATAATCATGAACATTTGGTCTTCTTGTATTCTTAGGGCATTGTCAAATGTGTCCTTTTTAAAGATGGTAATGGCTCATTTGAAGGAATGGTTTTGCTGGTTTTTGATGAGGATAAGGAAAGAAAAAGGGACAATTGCTAACATAACTACAGATCTTCCCCACCACCCTTCCCTGACTGTTGTTTCTTTATAATTTTGTATATTTTTTCAAAGAAATTTTCCAGAGAGATATTTTAGATAAAGATTATGTCAGAATTTGTTGGGAAATTGTTTTCAAAGAAATGGAGAGGAGTTTCAATAATTCACACACCTTAATTTGTTTCTCATAACTTTCTTAAAAATGGAAAATTTTTGATAAAATTTTCTACAAATACATTTCAGATGGATTATGATTTTGTTGGAATTAAACATGTAAAATAAATTGAAGTGGAACTGGATCATTCACACACCTTGATTTTGTTTCCTCATGCATTTTAATGAGGTGGGGAAATTACACACACACATGCACCTTTTTTTATTACACCAAAATCCAACATAATCATAATTTACATCATCTGAAACATCTCTATATATATAAACGGCAAAATGTCTGTCTGCGTGTGTGTATCCTTTATACAAATCCACAATTTTTCAGTTAGAGGGCTCGAACTTTCTATGGTCCAAGGGTGGTTGTTCACATCTTTACATTTCCCCAGTCACCCCACAAAGCCTTTAAAAAATAAATAGAAGTGACTTTTTTGTGAATTTTCTATCCAAAACCCAATCAAAATGCCCAAATTTGATATGCCAACTGAATGCCAGCAGCTGTATGTGATTGGTAGGAGATTTGGACAGTACTTGCGTGTATGTGCGCATGCACGCAGCTGTATATGCATGCACTAGCACTATGACCCGACGTTGATTGGTCATAGTGCTAGTGTTTGTTGAAATTCTTATTAAAAAAAATATCCATTTTTCAGAAAGTTATGAAGACATACAAATTTGGTTGGTGGGGGAGCACATCTGTAGTAATCCCAGATTGCCTTCCTCTGTGTCTGTTCTTGGAAGTTCCTTTCATGAAGCAAGCCTGGGCAAGTTTATGTTTTATGAAAGGCCATCAGATGCCCCTGCAGACAGCCACCCACTTCCATGTCCATGATGTTGTCTAAAGAAATGAAAATGGTTCTTACAATTTGGCACCAATGTTATAGCAGACAAAATCAGAATGTAAAGAGCTGGAATTGGTAACATAAGGCATTTTGTCCAATGTGTTAGCAATCCTGCCAACCAACCAACCATCCTGAATAAATTCTGGATTTTATCAATTCCTAAAGTATGACAAATAAAACTGACCCCTGCAAGATTTGAACTCAGAATGTCAGAAGGTAGAATAAACAATGCATGGCATTTCATCTGACGTTTTTGGGATTCTACATAAACTAAGTTATAATCCAATAGTTGTCTCAAAATATTTCTGACATGTTTTAAATCATTATACATTTGATATAATGTTTATCATGTAATATCTACATATTATAATATTTATTATATATTTGATGTATCAGACAAGAAGTATACGACACACAGAAGGAACTTCTACGGGAACGGACTCGTTGTAAAGCTCTTGAAGAAGAACTTGAGAATCCTCTGAATATTCATCGATGGCGGAAACTTGAGGTAAAGAAGTTTAATGCGTATTATACATTTTCGTTATATTTTTATTATGTTGGCATTGTATCCTGCACTTGTTCTCAGTCTAGGACACAATACATTCACATGAATAATATTTGCTAACAAGTAAGGCTTTGCTGGGATCTTTTCAGTTTTGATCGGCAGTTTTTTAAAATAATTTCCACATAACTAAACACTTTTAAACTTCGTATACTGGTAGAATGTATTTATAAAACATCTTTTTCTCTTGGCTTTATTGAGAAAATTCTATAGTTTGTAAGATATTTGTTGTTTTTTTCTTCAATTTCTGCAATTTCAACCAATCAGTGATGTCTATTGAGGTGAAAACATTCTGTGCCGAATGAATATGTCCCTCGTTTATGTATTGGTTTATGTATTTCACTGTTTGATTTGCCTAATAGTGGTTTTATCTCTAATATAATTTATATTTATACTGTGAAATTTGATTTAATCCTAAATCTAATTGTTCCCTGTAAATTTGGATTTACTCCCTAATATTATTATTATATGTATATATATATATTTATGTGTATGTGTATATATATATATATATAAATATATATACATATTTATATATGTATGTATGTATATTTCTATTGGATATCTTTGATATTCAATAACTTTGATGACTATTTTTATACAAGAATGTGTGTGTGTGTGTGTGTGTGGTGTGTGTGTGTGTGTGATGTAACTTGTGTTGAAGCAATGTAGTCAAGTACGTATGGCATTGAACTTAGGTTTCTGGGGAAGTTAGCGTCTTACCGTTGTCCATTCATTTCTAGTTCTTTTTCTCGGCTGCCAAACACTACAGAAACTGAAGCTGAGCATCCTCCCCCGTTTTATGAATTAACTTGACCATTAAGTTATGTCAGACAGGTATTTAGATATTATGTCCTTCCATAGTTTATTCAACAGGTTATCAGGTATCACCAAAGAATTAGTGAACTATTAAGAATTGATTTCATTTGTATCTTCTGTTACAGAGCAGTGACCCAACTATGTATAAAATGATCCAACGAACACACACCCTGCAGAAACGGTTAATCAAAAAGACTGAAGAAGTGGTCGAGAAGGAACTGTTAATCCAAGAAAAAGAGAAGCTTTATATTGAGCTGAAACATATCTTAGCTCGACAGCCGGGGCCAGAAGTAGCTGAACAGCTTTCTATCTATCAACAAACTTTTAAAAGCAAGGTCAAACAAATGAAGGCAAGAACCATAATACTTATACCCAAATAATTCGATTTTCTCAACACTAGATTTCAAAAGACAATAGGCAAGGTATTTTATTTACAAATGTTTGGTCTTGAGTCATGAATGCTGCTGACCTCTTGCATATGGGTTCAAACTCTTCTACAGTGTGTACCTGGAAAGTGTAGTATCTAGCCTGTTTATTCTCATTTAAGGTGTTGAATTGGTGAATGTTGTTGGAGTGTGGGATGGGATTTGTTGCAATATTTGTTGTAACTCATTGCATTCCGAGTTCAAACCTTGCCAAAGTCAACTTTGTCTTTTGTCCCTTCGTGTTCAATAAAAAAGTACCAGTCTAAGGTGTTGGATTGGCAGGACTGTTAAATGATTGGGAGAGATACCTGGTAGTATTTCCCAGTTCTTTGTGTTCTAATAGCAACACTTGTAATGATGCTGGTACCAATCTGCATTGGTCCAAGTTGGCAGTATTTTCCTTGGATAAGCTTTGTTGGCATGGAGAGGAGCAACTGCCAGCTTCCTTGAAAAAATCTTGCCCAAGCTTGCCTAAAACACACACAGATGCAAGGCTGTCATTGACTGATGGAGGCCCTACACATTCATGTTGAACACATTCATTGTTTGATTATTATCCTCCATCTTTATTTTCTGGTTTGAAACTGTTGCAGGTCACATGATTATATTGAAAATCCCTCCCAGATTACAAACTTGATACAAAATTAATCCTCAATCTATTTTCCACTTGTTTTCAGATGACTTTTTTCTAAGATACACATGTCCTTAGATCACTTGATTTATTCAAAATATTGTGCAACATTAAATTCTAATTATTTAAATGAATTTCACGAATTTGCTAGAAAAATATTTACAAATCTTTGTTGAAATTTTTGATAATTCTTTTCAAAATATAGACAGTTCAGTTTTTAATTTAATACAAATTATTGTGATAAACATATACTACAACATAATTTTCAAGTGAAAAAAGGCAGCGGAGGAGCAGAATTGGTGGAGAATCAAGCAAAATGATTTGCTATATTTAATCAGATCTTTATGCTTTGAGTTCAAATCCCACCAATGCCAATCTTGCTTTTCATCTCTCCAGCATTGATAAAATAAAATAAAAGTCAAGCATTGGGGGTTGATCTAATCAAGTAATGCTCTTCCCCAAATTTCAGACCTTGGGCCTATGTTAGAAGTAGTTTGCAATGAAACAGTTTCATGTTCATCATCATTGTTCGACCGTGGTCGAGACAATGGAATTTACTATGTTACGCCAGACCTCACGGTCCATCATAGCATTACGGAGGACCCGTCGCTGGATGCCTGTATCCCTGGAGATTACATCAGGGTAGGAGAGTGTGTGCCCTCTGGTATCATGAGCAGAAGGCTTCCAGAGGAGAAGAGTAGAAATTACCTCATTTTCAGCTCTACAACAATGTCCAGCAAACTGACTCTTCTACCTTTCACAAGAGATGATACAGGTGGTAGTTTCCCAGGTTCAATGTATGCAGCATCGGATCCTGCTACTGGTAAACTGTAAACCAGTACAACCTGTGTCAGTGGGGTAGAAAGGGCTCCTTAGCCATAGTGAAAGCAATCTGTCTAGGGAGATAACCTTAGAATAAATCACTCAGTCCGTAGCTTAGAAATACTGGGTTGACGTTTCATGGAGGAGGAAAGATCTTCTTTAGTTTCCTGTTAGTCATTCTAATATGGCCTCACACTGTCACAGTTAACCCTTACATGACCACTCCTGGTCAAGTTTTATTGTGTTTGTCACTAAAGTATATCATGTCTGTAGTTCAAGGTTTATAGGTGTCTCCTAAGTGATTTGTTGTGTACCTGTATGCTACAGCTTTATTACACAATAACACCAAGAGAAATATATTGTTGGACACAATAATTTGCATTACATTAAAAAAGAAAGGTGATTTAGCAGTAAAAAAAATTCTGTAAAATAAAACAGAACGTGCAAATATTTTTGTGGCTGATTCATCCAATCCAATGAAATAATTAGAAATGGAGGTGACATTGCATAACATTTTGAATAAATTGAATCACCTGAGGATATGTTTATATTAGAAGAGGCCATGTGAAGACAACCATGAAATAAAGTAACAGAATCATCACGATGTACTGACAACTTTTCCATTCTTGCATGGATCTGATGGAATTTGTTGAGGCAGATTTTCTATGGCTGGATGCCCTTCTTATTTCTTTCTTTATTGCCCACAAGGGGCTAAACATAGAGGGACAAACAAGGACAGACAAAGGTGCTGAATTGGTGGATGTTGTTGGAGTGTGGGATGAGATTCCTTGCAATATTTGTTGTAACTCATTGCACCCCGAGTTCAAACCTTGCCAAAGTCAACTTTGTCTTTTGTCCCTTCGGGTTCAATAAAAAAGTACCAATCTAAGGTGTTGGATTGGCAGGACTGTTAAATGATTGGGAGAGATACCTGGTAGTATTTTCCCAGTTCTTTGTGTTCTAATAGCAACACCTGTAATGATGCTGGTACCAATCTGCATTGGTCCAAGTTGGCAGTATTTTCCTTGGATAAGCTTTGTTGGCATGGAGAGGAGCAACTGCCAGCTTCCTTGAAAAAATTTTGCCCAAGCTTGCCTAAAACACACACATCGACCTCAGTGCGTAACTGGTACTTAATTTATCGACCTCGAAAGGATGAAAGGCAAAGTCGACCTCAGCGGAATTTGAACTCAGAACGTAACGGCAGACGAAATACTGCTAAGCATTTTGCCCGGCGTGCTAACGTTTCTGCCAGCTCACTGCCTTCTTGTTACTCACCCTTACCTGTTTCACCTGTAGCGAAGTAATCTTTCCCCCATGGTGAGATATGTTTTCCATGAAAGACTGCAAACAAACACCACCACTCGTATGATGGTGATGTTCTTCATCGGACATCACATGATGTCAGACAACGGTACACCAAATCCTCTCATAAGGCTTTGGTTAACTCAGGGCCGTTGTGGATGACACTTGCCCAAACTGCTGCACTGTGGGATTGAACCTGAAACCACAAGTTTGGGAAGCAAGCTTCTCAAACACAAACCTACACCTGATCCTAATGACAGAGAGATAATGGTCAACGAAAGTATTAGTACCTTATAAGAAAAAAAAACCCCACTATTTTAAAAGTGTAGTTAGTTATGTTATTGTCTGGAATTTTCCTGCATTTACAGGTGATGGCCTCTGAACTAACGATGTACGAATCCCAGGCAAGTGAAGATAAATATGAGAAAGAAAGGCTTGCAAGGGAGCTGCAGGAAGTGAAGAAGAAATATTTCCTTCAGAAAAAGAAAGAGGAACAACAAAAGTAAGTATGCTTGTTTTGTTTGTGTGTGTGTGTGTGTGTGGTGTGCATGTGGTGTGGTGGTGTGTGTGTTTGCATGTGTGGTGTGGTGGTGGTGTTGTGTGTGTGTGTGCGCGCATGTGTGTGTGTGCGTGTGTGTGTGTGCATGCGTGCGTGTGTGTGTGTGTGTGTGTGTGTGTGTGTGCGTGTGTGTGTGTATCTATACCTGTTCAGGCCCAGATGAGGGAGTGCATTGTTGTACACCATGTCACCAAACATCCCACAGTCCTCTCCTCCTTCCTGTCAACAAGCATCGAGTTGGCTCAAACTTGTTGTCCAGGTCCTCACTAAGGTTCTGTTTCACATTGGGCCATTCCAATTTGCTGCCCATTCCACTGTTGCATGCAGACAGCTTCAAGGAGCTACAGGTGAGAGCTGGGTGTCAGATGAGGACCAAGTCAGACACACCACCCTACCCAGATATCCTATGCACACCCTACCGGCTTCGGAGAGCAGGTTGAGCCAACTCGATGCTGGTCCAAAGGGAGAGAAAGAGGACTGAGCAGTGTTCAAGGATGTGGTATACAACACTGCATTCACTCATCAGGGTCAGAACAGGTGTAGCCACCAAGACTGGTTCAACGGCAACAACGAGGAAATTCAGAAGCTGCTTGATGTGAAGTATGAAGCCTACAGAATCTCTCAACAGGACAGTACATTAGCTTCCATGAAAGCAGCCTACAATGCCACCAAAAGCAAAGTGCTGGCAAAGCTCAGAGAAATGAAGGATTCTTGGCTCACTAACAAAGCAGATGAGGTACAGGAGTACGCTGACAGCAAAAAATTCAAACGCTTTTACCATGGCCCTCAAAGCCACCTATGGGCCACAGTCCTCCGGATCATTGCTGCTGCCCAGTGCTGACGGAACAATTCTCTTCACTGAGAAAAGCGCAATCCTGGAAAGGTGGGCAGAGCACTTTAACAACGTCCTGAGCAGGTTTTCCTCCCTCTATCAATACTGAGACCGTTGCTCGCATGTCCCAAGCTAACATGAACACTTCTCTGGCAGAGCATCCAACAGAAGCAGAGCTCCAGAAAGCAATTAATCTTCTCTCATGAACATTGAGGATGAAGTCAATACGTGCATCACCAAGGGAAGCTCAACAGTCGGGCAGCTACGTGAATCAGTGTGGGAGAGGCAAGACATTAGGCTGGCCGCCAAGTTGAAGGTGTATCAAGCGGCTTGTACTACTTACACTATAGTACGCCTGTGAGATTTGGACTGTTTAGGAACTCCTCGCCAAATAGCTCAACCACTTCCACATGAACTGCCTGAAAAAGCTAATAAAAGTCACATGGCAAGATAAGGTCCCAGATACGGTGGTCCTCTCCAGAGCTGATCTGCCAAGCCTTGCTGAGGAGAACACATTTCAGATAGGCAGGCTATCTGGTTTGAATACTTGACATGCAACTCCCTATGAGACTGTTTTACAGCAAACTGGCAGAGGGCAAGCACCAAGCGCATGCGAGGTGGACAGAAAAGGCGCTTCAAGGATATACTCAAAATCTCACTGAAGGGCTTTGAGATCAACCCCGACACCTGGGAAACACAACCGCAAGACTGTCCTGCCTGGCGAAGCTGCTGTTGCTGTTGAGCGAAGCGGTCTTCGTCCCAGAGCTCGCAAAATCGCACCTCTGTAGTGGGAGAAGTCTGAAATGCAGTCCTTTGCTATTCGTAAGACCCGCAGAAGAGAAAGCAGGTCAACCCCCAACACTGAGAGCATCGACGGATGGATGAATGCGCACCCAGGCTCAGCGGTTGCGTAGGAAGTCGGGGACAAGAAACAGGAAGAAAGAGTGAGAGAAAGTTGGAGCGAAAGAGTACATCTAAAGCTCCACGGGCTCCGGCCCATGCCGGAGCCTCGTGGAGCTTTAGATGTTTTCGCTCAATAAACACACACAACACCCAGTCTGGGAATCGAAACCGCGATCCTCTGACCGTGAGTCCGCTGCCCTAACCATTGGGCCATTGCGCTTCCACTGGCGAAGCTGCTCCAACAGAGGTATCACCTCTTACAAACAGAATAGGACTGCAAAGACACAAAATAATGAACCACACAAAGTCCAGGGCCAACTCCTTGCCTTCAGTTCCAACAAATGATCAGTACCCTCCAATCTATTAGAGAGCCTTCCAAGGACACATTGGACTGATCGATCGCAACCTGGCGGATTGTGCCCCGTTTTCTCCTCCCAGGTGTTGTCCTTGGTCATCCATCGACACCGACGGACGAACTAATAAGTATGTGTGTGTGTGTGTGGGGGGGGTATATGTATCTGTGTGTGTGTGTATGTATGTATATATGTATGTATCTCTGTGTACATATGTGCATGTCTGTGTATGTGTGGTGTGTGTTTGTGTGGTGTGTGTATGTGTGTGTATTTAGTGTGTGTGTGTGTGTATGTATCCGTGTGTATGTATCCGCATGTGTGTATGTGCATGTCAGTGTGAATATGTGTGGTGTGTGTGTGTGTATGTATATGTATATTTACTGCTTTATTCTTCTTTCCAGGGAACGGGAACACACATTGGCTCAGAGTGGTCTACCTTCGATCTATCCTCACAAACAAACCGGAAGTCGATATACTGGGGGAGGATTTAATCTGAGGCCACCAGATAAGACTGCGGCTTAAACACAACTAAACACTGTGTACAGTTGTTTTTATTTTTGTGTGGCTGCTGTGATGAAAGTTATGTCCCTTTGTTTATATGTATTTGTGTATGCATGTGTGAGTGCACGACAATGTCTGTGCGTCCATGTGACATCCTCTGTTGTTGAGGTTCCTAGCTGAGCCGGTATCTCGAATTCCCTTGAACAAGTCCAGTCTAAACGGTAATTGACCCTTTAAGTAAATCAATGACGAAACCTAAAGGTCGAACTAGAAAATACAACGAAAATAAGTTATTTCCACGTTGAACTTATATTAATTTCTAACATAATCACAGAAGTCATTTAAAAGAGAAGAAAAAATGTCGGTTATATCAACTTCCGTACTTGCCATAGAGGCTGACAGATTACCAGAATAGCCAGAAGATTGGATGCCTGACAGTATTTGTTGTGGCTCTTTATGTTCTGAGTTCAAATTCTTTCCAGGTGTACTCTGTCTTTCATCTTTCATATGTCTATGAAATAGAGTACCCGTCAAGTACCAGTGTCGACACAATCAACTATTTTCTCTCTCCAAATTTCTAGCCTTTTGCTCATGTAAGGAATTTGTAATGGCAAAATTAATAAAACGCTGGGCAAAATGCCTGGTAGTTTTTATCAATGTCCCTTTATATTGTAATTTGAAGCCCCTCTTGTATTGATTTCTGTTCTCATCGTTCCGGTGTCGCTAAAATAAGCACAAATCAAACAATAGCTGTGTTGCTATAACGAATTGTATTCCTTCCTTTAAAGGCAAACAAGCTGGCAGAAACATTAGCATCTCAGACAAAATGCTTAGTGACATTTCTTTCAGCTCTTTATGTTCTAAGTTCAGATCCCATCGAGCTCAACTTTGCCTTTAATTCTTTCGGGGTCGATGTCAAATACTGGGGTCAATGCAATCGATTTGCCCCCTCCCCTCAAAAACTGCTGGCCTGGAGATCAGTTAGAGACTCCACAAACTGAGGATCGTACCGTCACGTGTGTGTGTGTGTTTGTGTGTTTGTGTGTGGTTTGTGTGTTGTGTGTGTGTGTGTGTATGATGTGCTTATACGTTTATCTACTTCTGTAAGTGTGAGAATAAAGCAAAACCTGTGAGATAATATGTATTTCGTTGCATGTCTATACGAACGAATATGGGTGTGAATTAATGCGAATCTATGAGAGAATATGTGCTTGACAATACACACACACACACACACACACACATATATATATATATAATATGCGAAGTGTATCACGGCTGATATTACCAATCGGTTTCGCGCTAGGGGTACGTCGGAGAGTTAGGTAATTATCCAATTACCGGCTACCTCTGATGAGTGTAGGGTTATATAATTGGATTGTTAGCTAACACTCCGTTGTATCTCAAGCGCGAAACCAATTGGTAAGATCAGCTGTGATGGATATATAATACTGTACACTTCAGATAATACCCCACGAGTGCATTCTAATATACGAGTGCGTTCTTTTCCTGACTTATGGAATTCTAGACGACTTACACACCTTTATATAGGAGTGGCGAACAGTGAGAATGACTACACATCACTACCACTGGATAAATATTTTCTTTATTTTTTAGATTTACGATGCCACCAAAATGTCTCATGCCAAGCATTGCAATTTTCAGTATTCCAATCATAAAAGTTTGTAAACTGTCATCATTCTGGATTATGGCTAGCAGAATCGAAAACGGAAGCAGAGTACCAACATTTTAAAGTGGAACACTGAAAACTGCTGTGCTTCGCTTGATACATTTGTGAGATGGTAAATATACCAAGAAAATGTGTGTGTGTGTATCGTTAGCACGCTGGACAAAATGCTTTGCAGTATTTCGTCTGTCTTTACGTTCTGAGTTCAAATTCCGCCAAGGCCGACTTTGCTTTTCATCCTTTCAGGGTTAATAAATAAGTACCTGTTGAATACTGGGGTCGATGTAATCGACTCATCCTCTCCCCCAAAATTACTGCCCTTGTGGCATAATTTGAAGTAATAATAATAATAATAATATTATTATTATTATTATTATTTTATGGTCGATCAGTATCTTCCTGTTCAGAGTTTCCCCTCTAGGTCCTTAGGATCTTCAGGTAAGTTGTAACTCTGATGAAGATCCGGTGCACCGACAGGTGAAACGGAGAGTAGTAAGAGACTGGCTCAACCAAAAAAAAAACAAACATTATTAATTTAAAATATGGTATTGAGCACTCTTTTTATAAGTTAAAACTAAACAGGTACACACACAACACACACACACACATATATATATATATAATATGCGAAGTGTATCACGGCTGATATTACCAATCGGTTTCGCGCTAGGGGTACGTCGGAGAGTTAGGTAATTATCCATTACCGGCTACCTCTGATGAGTGTAGGGTTATATAATTGGATTGTTAGCTAACACTCCGTTGTATCTCAAGCGCGAAACCAATTGGTAAGATCAGCTGTGATGGATATATAATACTGTACACTTCAGATAATACCCCACGAGTGCATTCTAATATACGAGTGCGTTCTTTTCCTGACTTATGGAATTCTAGACGACTTACACACCTTTATATAGGAGTGGCGAACAGTGAGAATGACTACACATCACTACCACTGGATAAATATTTTCTTTATTTTTTAGATTTACGATGCCACCAAAATGTCTCATGCCAAGCATTGCAATTTTCAGTATTCCAATCATAAAAGTTTGTAAACTGTCATCATTCTGGATTATGGCTAGCAGAATCGAAAACGGAAGCAGAGTACCAACATTTTAAAGTGGAACACTGAAAACTGCTGTGCTTCGCTTGATACATTTGTGAGATGGTAAATATACCAAGAAAATGTGTGTGTGTGTATCGTTAGCACGCTGGACAAAATGCTTTGCAGTATTTCGTCTGTCTTTACGTTCTGAGTTCAAATTCCGCCAAGGCCGACTTTGCTTTTCATCCTTTCAGGGTTAATAAATTAAGTACCTGTTGAATACTGGGGTCGATGTAATCGACTCATCCTCTCCCCCAAAATTACTGCCCTTGTGGCATAATTTGAAGTAATAATAATAATAATAATAATTATTATTATTATTATTATTATTTTATGGTCGATCAGTATCTTCCTGTTCAGAGTTTCCCCTCTAGGTCCTTAGGATCTTCAGGTAAGTTGTAACTCTGATGAAGATCCGGTGCACCGACAGGTGAAACGGAGAGTAGTAAGAGACTGGCTCAACCAAAAAAAAACAAACATTATTAATTTAAAATATGGTATTGAGCACTCTTTTTATAAGTTAAAACTAAACAGGTACACACACACACACACACACACACACACACACACATATGGAAGTGAGTGAAGAAACGAAAGCAAGTAGCACTCCACATATTTCGTTGCAGTTATATGTATCTAATAACAGTTTGCCTCGACGCTCCATTATTCAGTTTCGTTGGTGTGGGACACATCAGCCTTGTCTGTCCTTGAATATCTGAAGTTGTGTATTTTTGTCAAACTGTTATAACATATGTGTGTGTATGTGTGAGTGTGTGTATGTGTTATATATGTTATATATTTATATGTATGTATATATGTATATGTATATATATACATATATATAGTATATATATATATATATATACATATATATATAAGTATATATATATATTATATATATATATATATATATGTATGTATGTATATTTGTATATATATGAATGCATTTGTATATGTATGTATATTAGTATATACATGTGTATATATATATATATTTATAAATTTTATATATATGTGTATATATATGTATTTGTATATAAATGTATATGTATATATATATATATATGAATATGTATTTATCTATATGTATGTGTATATATTTATCTATATATATATGTATATATGTGTATATATATATGTATGTACGTATATATATGTACACACACACACACACATATATATATATATACACACACACAAATCAGTATATATGTGTGTCTGTCCATGACTATGTGTAAACATAAATCGTACATGAACTACATTTTTTAAACATTTAAAAAAAATACAAAACAAAAACAACAAAAAAACTCAGAGGAATCGACGATATTTTTCTTCTTCTGTGGGTATTTGTCACAATAATCTAAATATTTTTTTATAGAACATAATTATTTCTCAAAAATCGTCTCCTTTTGCCCATCAAATTCGGCCAGCATTGCTTCTGGTGATGATGTGGTTCGGCCGATTGGCTTTCTGGATGCATTCAGCATCTTTGAAGCCAACGAGATATTTTTCAATTGTTTGGTAGTGTTTTGACTGTGGAACCAAATCCTTTTTGTTTTTACCTTGATCTAAGGAAGAAGCAAGTGTCTGTGTGTGTGTGTGTGTGTGTGTGTGGGTGGGTATATTGTTAATATTTCTGGTCAATTCTGGCATCACTTTGTGATCACAAAGAGGAAGCGGTTTCGAATAATTAGAATGCTGATGTTCTTCGTCTGTTTTATATCAACGCTCCAAGATTAATGAATTAAACTGAATTTCTGAATATCTCTAAATCAACGGTGTTGTGTTGGACAGTATCTGTATACCTAAGAGTTGGTCTTCTCTCTCTCTCTCTCTCTCTCTCCTCTCTCTCTCTCTCTCTCTCTCTCTCTCTTTATATATATATATATATATATATATATATATATTTATAGCTGTTGTCTCTTTGAACACGATGTATAAGTGTTCAGTATTGAGGACAGAAGTAACTCCAACAAGTTTGAAGTAATAAGAAGAGGGCAACGTTCAGACAAATGGGGCCCGTTAAGCTGCAAAGTCACAGGGAACATACACAACAATGGCACACATACAAACACACACACACACAATACATACATACATACATACATACATACAACTAAACCTCCATAAATTAGAGACCCCTAAACAAGTATTACCCTTACCAGTATTGGAATCCTTATCATCAGCTGCCGAACGAATATCATTATGATTTTGATACCTAAGGCAGTGTCATCGCATAAGGCGGTGTCAGCAGCGTTAAAGCATAAATACTGCTTGAGAATTAATAGTTACGAAGTAGGAGCGAACCCCCCCACCACCATATATATTATAATTTCGCTTGGGCATAGTGATACTAATAACAAGTTGTTTGAACTCAATAGACTTACGCTTCAGAGTAGAGCGTCAGGTAAGTACAGGGTGTAACGTTAGTTATTGAATAACAAGGGAACAGGAATCAACTTTATTAGGCTACAGCTGTTTCTGCTATAAACAAGGTGTACAATGAGAGCTGAGTGCTTGTGCAACATCGTATAGCTTCTTTAGAGCCATTTAAAGGAAGTTATGTTAAAGGAGAGCATTTAAAATAACATACATATAAAGGAAACTGATTAATGGCATTCCCACTATACACACATACCTACTCTTATGACATATACACACACACATATAATGGTAAGGCCTTTTGTGTGTTGCCCCATAGAATGTTATTGAGTGCACAGTACTTGCATTCTGTCTCGCAAATTCTTATGTTGCCGTGGATCGTGATCAGCTGAAATATTGGGGTATTTGCTTAAAGATTCCCAAAGCCTTATGCGATGACACTGCCTAGGTATCAAAATCATAATGATATTCGTTCGGTAGCTGATGATAAGGATTCCAGTACTGGTAAGGGTAATACTTGTTAAGGGGGCTCCAATTTATGGAGGTTTAGTTGTATGTATGTATGTATGTATGTTTTCTTTCCCCACAACCCAAAGAACCTGGTTGTTTCCAGTGGCAGGAGCTGGTGTTGAACTTAGAAGGTTCGAAGGCAGAACCGATACCATTGCTTACATCACTGAACCGTGACATACTGCAGTATTCAGTCAGAGCAACACTTGTGTTAGTTACGAACCACAAGATGCGACTCACAAATTTTGCACTCAATCTAAGGATTCCTTTTAAACATGCACCTTATGTTTCATGCTAATAAATCTCTGAACTGACTCCAGTATATTCAGAATACATATTTTACCAACACCTCAATTCAGAATCACGAAATAAAATGCTGTAGCATATTTTACATAGCATTTTATTGTTCTGAGTTTCTCTTCTGAATTTCCAATAATAATTATGACCGAATCGGTGGTGCTACAACGGTATGTCATGTTGCATTTAAGTTCATCAATCTATGTTCTGAGCTGGAATACTACTTTGCTTCTAATTCCTTCGGGGTCAATAAATAGCCACCAGACATGTACCAGGCTCGTCTTATTAGACGTTGCTATAAGATATTGATTTTGTGCTCAAATGACAAATTATTATTATTATTATTAAACAAAATTGAAGACTGCTTTATAGATGCACAGGTCGGCCAACAGCGGTTGTTGTACGATTGGATGGTGAATAGTTATGGGTGATCTAGCAGCCACCCAACTGACTAAATTTTTTGTGTCACCCCATAGAATGTTATTGCTTTGTGTATTTAAAAAAACACTGGCTTTAATTATTTGGAGGAACCATCTGTATGAATATCGTCAGTTGCGAAGCAGTAAACATGGTTTTAATTTTATTAAAGTCATTTTCATATTTTTGTGTGAGAACCTTGCAGTTTTTATGGAATAATAAAATTCCTGAAAGCAGACTGTCGAAATGTTTAAGTACAAACACTAAAGAAGTTAGAAAACAAAAAATAATCAATGGCATTTATTATTGTCAATGATAAACATTGTTTTGTCCGTTCCGGGCATGTACAAGAGAACTCCGGGCATGTTTCTTTATTATTAGGCCGTCTCAGTGAACACGGACATCACCGTACTTACTGATGTCCATCAAAACCAATAAACTTTTTCTATCGGATTCAGGATTATCAAATATACTTTTAAAAGATTGTTGACCACGATGTAATACGTAGCTTTTGCACAACTCGTCTTTTATACTCTGTTTCTTTATTAGCCACAAGGGCCCAAAATAGAGGGGGACAAACAAGGACAGACAGGACACCACAGAAGGGACAATACATAAAACGAATATGAATGAGACGATTATATAACAATCAGGTTATGAATGGCTGCATGCGCCCCTCATCACATGCATTACCATTAATCTTTTTTTACAGTCCATTTTTATCATGTATCTACATAACAATTATCGTGTTACATACCATTGCAAGGATTTGAACCGTTGTATACAGTCTCTACAATTGTTCTTCAATTTTTCAATATTTTTTAAACATAACATAAAACACTTTACTCTTTCTTTTTTTTTTACGCTGATGACATCATTGTAATATGGTAAACCATCAAATAAGATTAGAGAGTATTGCACACCGAGTAGACCTGAAGAATTAAAACATATTCTGGACAAAAATAAAATGCTCAGCTCAAAGTGTTGACATTAACGTATATTGCGAGCTGGCAGAATCGTTAGGACGTCGGACGTAATGCTTAGCGATATTTCGTCTGCCGCTACGTTCTGAGTTCAAATTCCGCTGAGGTCGACTTTGCCTTTCGTCCTTTCGGGGTCGATAAATTAAGTACCAGTTGCGCACTGGGGTCGATATAATCGACTTATTCCGTTTGTCTGTCCTTGTTTGTCTCCTCTGTGTTTAGCCCCTTGTGGGTAGTAAAGAAATAGATATTTTGTCTGCCGCTACATTCTGAGTTCAAATTCCGCTGAGGTAGACTTTGCCTTTCACCCTTTCGAGGTCAATAAACTAAGTACCAGTCAAGTACTGGGGTCGAAGTAAGTGAACTATCCCCCTCCCCACAAATTCGAAGCCTTGTGCCTATCATAAAATGGATTAGCAAATATTGGTGCATATGTGCCAAAAGCCACGCACCACTCTGTGTCTTTTGGAATCATCTCATAATCCTCAACCAAACAGTGTTATCTGTGTTCTTTTAGCTGCATATCGGTTCTGATTAAGCAGATCAACACCATTCTAGCCCTGATTACTTTGTATTTCCCCATTAAGTATCATGTATCTACTACTTCATCAACGAATCTTGTCTCAGATATATTTTTTAAAAACGTAGGGCGCTATTTTAAGGAAATTTGACGGCTATTTCTAGCAGGTTGAGTAATCTCGTAGATGCTTTCCTCACCAAAAAGGCTACACATATGTGTGTTTGTGTGTGTGTGTGTGTATTGTGTCATGCGAAGAGATTTTTTTTTATTAATATCTACGAATATATAAACATACGCACATACATGCACACATAAATACATACATAGACACGCGCAAACTCATTCACACATACACATACACACATGTAAAAACCGTTTCTTATATATTAGTTATATAAAAAAAGGCTCTGTATAGAATTGTCCTCGAAATAGACGATAAATGATAGAAGCATTAATCATAACAATGGTAAAATAACTACACAGACAATATCCACACTTAGACGATATATAACAAACGAGGCAGTATATACACACAGACAACATTCACGCGTGTGCTATATACACATATTATAAACGAAATTCATTCGACTCTGATGTCATAAATCAAACGATTGGGTTTCGAATTCATGACAGTTTAAACTAACTATGGTGATGGAGTCTACCCAAATCTCAGTCGGCAACCATAAACGAAACAATTCCAAGCAGCGACAAATAATATTTTTACTTCCTGAAGATGAGACTGAGAAATTCTAGAAATGTTGATGATGGATTTAAGAACTTTATTATTCCGAGGGAACTGCAAGGGACTCTCTTTACTCTTTTACTTGTTTCAGTCATTTTGACTGCGGCCATGCTGGAGCACCGCCTTTAATCGAGCAACTCGACCCCGGGACTTATTCTTTTGTAAGCCCAGTACTTATTCTATCGGTCTCTTTTGCCGAACCGCTAAGTAACGGGGACGTAAACACACCAGCATCGGTTGTCAAGCAATGCTAGGGGGACAAACACAGACACACAAACACACATATATATATATATATACATATATACGACAGGCTTCTTTCAGTTTCCGTCTACCAAATCCACTCACAAGGCTTTGGTCGGCCCGAGGCTATAGTAGAAGACACTTGCCGAAAGTGCCACGCAGTGGGACTGAACCCGGAACCATGCGGTTGGTAAGCAAGCTACTTACCACACAGCCACTCCTCATACAAAAAAAAAGAGAAAAAGATTTTAACAAATAGGGAGTTAAAACTAGAATATAATCCTGTTTTCAACGCAGCATTACATACACGTGTGCACGTGTGCATGCCTGCGTGTATATGCGTGTGTGCATGCCTGCGTGTATATGCGTGTGTGCATGTATGCGTGCGTGCGTGTGTGCGTGTGATTTATATTTTTAATTCGCTCATTAGGAATGTCGCTGTTTGAGGGAATAGAGCGACGAAGTGGGCGGTGTGAGTTTTATATGAAAAGCAATTGGAAAGAAGAGAAAGAACCCGACAAATCTATTCCACTGACTCACCCAAAAGAGCAGAGACAATGGGAATAGTCAGGAATTGGTGAAACTTGGATATGTCAAAATGAGACTTAAAAAAGAACGAAATTAAGGATAACTGAGGGATGAGTGTCAAATGAAGTAAAACATCAGGGATGCGTTGCCTCACGCAGCAACTGTAAGCTTTCCATTTTGGTGGTGACTAAAGTTGTCGCAATGTTGGAAACCTTTCTCTATCAACAGTATTTTAGGGTCACAAGCGTGTTGGTCCTCAGCTTGTCTGCTTCACAAGAGCAGGGCAGCGGCGACTGAATTAGTCTTAATTTGCAGAAAGGTTCCATCTGCGGCCTCCCTCTTATGGCTGTCTTTTTGGTGGCTTTTCTTTTCAATTGTTTGGGCTCCAAACCAATCTTCTGCAGGAAACAGCGCATTGATCTTGATGGATATTAAAATAAACTGCAAAATAAGAAAAGAGGGCAGATACCAAGAAGATTTCAACAAGGAACTCCTAAACCGAAGAGAGTTTTTTTTCAAAATTGTTCTATGTTTGTTACAACAGGTTTAACATGTGTTTAAAAACAGACCCAATTTCCTTTATTTAAATTTATTTGATTATCATTTTCAACTCATTTAAGATAAATTTGCTTACGGAATTAGCATCACGGGAACACTAGTGAAGAAGATATTCCAAACAAGAGTAAGAAATGCCTAAAACTTAATATAAGACGATATTTTATTTTCTCAAAGTAAAATTCCGATAGATTTGTCAAATTAACAGCATAAAACTAAAAGTGTCACATTTTCTATGTTCGGGAAAATCCTACAAATTATTCAGATTATAATTTTCTTGTCCTATTTTCCCCATTTTTGCAATCATATATTTACCATATTTATATCTACACTACGTCTCAATCTCTTAGGGTCGTTAGAATCCAGCCAGGGCCCATACATTTGACGAGATGCGTATCCAGAAGTAAATTACCTGAAGACGACCAGATATAGGCGCTATCGAAATGCAATGTCGTTCTAAATACTGGAAATATTAAAGATAAGATTAACATCCCGGAAAATTCTAATCTTATTAACAATTCATCTCAGACAGTTAAGCTTATAATCAACGATAAAATATGTCGAAGAAACAGTCTTAGGATATCACTTCTAATTAACCAAATACTTAAAGTGGATGCTGGATTTCTCGTTGGTGTCAGTGATGAAGATTCATTCGTTCGATTATGAGTGGTTGAGTATTCCGTAGATAAGCGTATCGTTCGCGTAATTCTCAGGCTGAATCAGGGTGACAAGGCTAAATTACAGATACAATCGAGAAAGCAAGAAAAAAAAAAAGAATTGTCCCCCCAGTTGTTGACTGGAACCTAATTTATCGTCTGGGAAATGATTAAAGTAGAGCTCGGCAGGGATTTGAACTCAGATCGCAGAGAATCGGAATACTGCCATAGATTCTATTTGTCGATCTAACGATTTCCACAATTTACTGCTTCAATAAAAGTAGACAAAAGATAAGAAATAAGAGGTGGATTGGCGGAGTCGTTAGAACATCGGTGTTTGTTCTGACTTCTTATGTTCTGAGTTCAAATTCTGCTGTAGTCAACTTTGTGTTTCGTCTTCCCGGGGTTGATAAAATACTAGTCCAGAACTATGGGTTAGAACAATTATTCGAACAATGATCAAAATGCTTTGCAATATTTCTTTCTCAGCGATATAAACCGTTCCAACTCCCAAGGCAGGCGTTGTAAGCTTTCTCTGCTTTTGTTATATTCATCACGGAAACAAGCAGTATCGGCGGAATTTTCACGGTTAGTTTAAAAACTAAGATTGCTGCAAGTTTATAAAGACCCATGTAGTACATCATTTCTTTTGAATTTTTTTTTTACTGGAACATTTTATTCTTGAGATGATGCAAAGTTTACGTTGGTTGTACAGAATGTGTAGTGTGAGGTGAGGACATTGTTGAAAACGCTATTCTTTGTTATATATACTTGTCGTCCGTGTTACCTTGAGAAGTGCTTTTATTTTAGTTTAATGTCAAGAGGTGAACGTGCCTTAGAAAGAGTTATATACGATTGTACCCGGGGAAAATTCACGTTTACTTTTCTTTGACATTTCGTTGTGAAAATGGTATTATAGCAATATCTTTTTCAGTATATATTTTGTAATGGAGTTCCCTGTCTTCCCAGAAGATGCCAATGAGATGTCAGGTCGGAAAGAAAGGAAGAAAAAAAAGATAGGCAGAAGGTAGCAAGTAACCACCTTATTATATATAATATTGCAGAGAATAATTTCGTATTGGCAGATATACTTAAAGCAATTACAGCGTGGAAGACACATGTCAGACATTCAAAAACACACAAAGATTGTTCACTGACACGTTTCCACAATAGTGTAAATGTGTCAGTGGCCAGGTCGCAGTTGGTGCGACGAAAAATTTGACCCCGAATGATAATTGTTTAAGTAAAGTTAACACCTTCGTGCGTTTTTGAATGGCTTTTTGTGTGTCTTTCCGCGCTGTAATTGTTTTAGATTTAACACGCGGTCTCAGATCAAATCACTTGTCTGACAAATACATCTCTAAAATTCTGATATACTTAATGTACACTTCTAAGGGTTTCTCGAGAAAGATACTCTCTTTGCAGGCGGCTTATCGACTATATTTCGTTTTTATCTTATTCGCTGTTTTATCGATAATTTGATCAATAATGGAACGATGAACGATAAAGCCAACCTTGCCAAGATTTATATGTTTATCACACATTACAAATCTATTAGATTTATATACGATTGCAATTGCAATCATATACGACATATGTTTGACCGTACATGTCATACGTATGGTCATAATATATATATATGACATAACCGGCGATTTGTCAAGAAAATCACACGAAGCGCATAATCTTGGGTCGTCTTGCCCCACCCCCATTAAACCCTGAAAGAATGATGCAACATTTTTGTCGCTCAAAACACGGTTTTCTAAGAATTGACGGTTTTTGCATATGTGCCTCTTTGTGTGCGTGTGTGTGTGTGTGTGTGTGTGTGTGTGTGTGTGTGTGTGCGTGTTTGTTTTCCAATTCTCCTTCAGTTTATACCTGTAATAAATCAAGTAACAATACATCTAAATGTAAATGTAGACATTCCAGCATGTTCCAGTATTGAAACCTTAGGTATTTTGAAATTATCCTGAGACCTACAGCGTTGTTATTGTTGCTGTTGTCGTCTGGGTTGATCGAAAAGATTCACACTTAAAAGTATTCGAGCCGTTACCACCAGTTTTTCTTTTCTTAGTATATTTTGATTCAGCATTGTGTTTTTTTTTTGTTTTGTTTCCTGAAGATGATAGGGTGTTGTATGAGGGAGATCTGACAACTATTTCTTACATGCTGAGTGACCATGTGGAGGCTCCCTCGTTAAATCGACCGAAAGCAAAGTATCCGAGCCCCCTCCCCACACCCCCTTTGTCAGCGCGCATTTTTTTCGTCATATTCCTTCAATATACGATGCCTTACACCTGTTACACATATTCTTTTCCATTTTCCCCCACTGGGTGCGGATCTAGATATTAACCGTAATGGTTTGATTATTCATTATGAACTATGGTTAGGTTCAATGACCAGAATTATCCATACTGTCCAAAAATTTCAATCGCCTGGTCTTGTTTCTAAACTTGAAAGACTGCCTGGGAGAGCTTTACTACTTTATCGTTGAATAATTACATTTGATCCAAGTTTTAAGTTTTATCGCAGTACATATGAAAACCCCACTTTTTGCCTTCAGTCTTTGCCCTTGTTCCCTGGAGATAATTTCTCTCAACCAAATGGTTGAATAGCATTGGCCGGTTTTAGAAGAAATTTTGCTTATATTTTATCATGACGTAACCATGGACACTACGTCATAATAAAATAGATGGTAGATGGGCAGAATCGTAGGAGCATCGAACCAGAGAGCCTTGTGTTATTACATAGTTACAATAACTTACATTCTGAATTAAAATCCTGATGAGGTGAACTTTGTCTTTTCTCCTTCCGTGGTCGATAAGATAAATCACAGCTCAAGTACCAGGATTAATGGATTCAACTCTCCCCGTCTTCCCAAATGTACTTATGTTAGCAGAAATGAGAAAATAAATGGGATAAAATGAAATAATTGATTAATTTAACTAAGAACGATACACAAAAGTTATCAGCAAGAATAAAAAAGACAACCAAAATCTCACACAAGTACAAAAATGTAAATTGTGATAATTTCCCATTCAGTATTAAAGAAATGGCCGAGAATGTCAAGTTGAATGCTTACAATGCTACACTCCTCGAAGAAAATATTACAAAAACGAAAATGCCCAGAATAACAGTGAACCGAAAACAAAGAAAGCCCGGTAGACGTTTGCAGATCTCAACTATTTGCTTTAACGGAATACAACAACGAAAGCACAAAACATTTTTAGAAATGCAGTGATTATAGCTGGACAAGAAGCCGTCGGGAAAACAGCAATGCATTAGCAAATGTATGAAAGGAGTTAATTTCAAACAAAAGAATCTCAGAAGCAACACTCTCAGCCATTAAACAAGACATTCAACACAACACAAGGCACCATCCCCAAATAATAGTTTAAATTCAATTGAGATTTTTGGTTACACAGCAATTCATAGAGTAACCATAAAAGTATGCAGAAGACCACTACGAATAGAATGGATATTGGAATCAACAATTGCAACAACAAACGGCAATGATTAACGAATGGCGATAAACTCGTTTGGCCATCACCAGTGTCATTAATATGTCATACAGTTTGTCTTGAAGAAATTATGATATTACATTCATGGAAGAAATTAATTAAGTAACCAAGTTATATTGACATTAAGAAGCGCGACCTAGAAATAAAAGCTCAAAAAAGTAAGCCATTGCGTCGGTGCTGTTGCTTCCAAATGAAATGAATCGTAAGAGCATCGAACCAGAGTGCCTTGTGTTATTACATATTTGCGAAATCTGCTTATAGTTGAGGGATTTTGGTAAGGATAGGATTCGAACGACAAATTCATCGACTGGTAGTTCATCCCTGTAGTGCCTTCGTCATCTGCGACTCACTAACAGATTTTAAAAAATGAAGTGGGGAAAAAATTAGAAGGCATCAAAGAAAGAACATCAATTGTAAACCGATAAAAAAAACACTACAAAAGGAATAAAAGGAAAATAAACCAGCTTTGTTTTATTGCTTGGTCGAAGAAGAGAGAGAGAACGATATTTTTGACCTCTGAAGGTTTTTTTAAACTCTTGAGAGATCTATGTGATTCATGTTCAGTTTGAACATCTGTTTGAAAAACGTGTGCAGGAAGAGAAATTCAGGGAATTGTAGCTGTGGTGAGAAATGATTAAGATGTATTTAGTGCAGTGCCTCGCGGAGTAGAGATGTGACACAAGGGAGAAAGAAAGATGTAGGGGACGGATTTACGAAGTGAGATTGTGTCGTTTGATAATTCAAAGGCGAAAAGATCGAGTAATATTGCTAGAAATGGAGGAGGAGGAGGAGGAGGAGGAAGAGGAGGAGAGAAACAATTGTCTTGAAACAGTGATTGAAGATTTGTTAGTGAGTGAGTCTATATCGAAAAGCTAAATTATCGTTTTAGCTGTATCGTCTATATAAATCTAATGATGCCTGCGCCATTTACCATCACTACATGATTAAATGTCTCTCTTCACAACCACGAGATCTCGGTTCGATTCCATTCGGTGGTATCTCGAGTAAATTTGTTGTCCAGTCTGTGAATGACCCAAGACTTGTGAGTGAATCTGGGTGGCTGGAAACTGAACAAAAGACTGTCCAATGGACAGGACTTGCAATTAAAAAAAAGCGAAACCTTGTCACACGGCGCAACGCTGATTCTAGTCGAAGGGTAAGGGTACACGTGTCTGCGGAATACTCAGCCACTTGGCTGGAGGATAATTTAATGAGTAAACCATACATGGGATCGAAACACAGGGGATTCATGCGTCGAAATGAAAGAGGAGTCTGTCATACATATGCAAACACACGCACGCACACACGCACACATACACACACACACACACACATGCACACACACACACACACACACAGCACACACACACACACACACACACACACACACACACACACACACACACACACAGCACACACACACCCACACACACACACATGCACATATATATAAAATGAAAGACATTCTACTCGTGACTATCCTGCCTTTTCAGTCTCAAGGAGAAGTTTCATTGCTAAAAGGAGAGAATGTTTAACGTTTCAGTTTTGTGTACTTCAACAGAATAAATTAAATGAGAACTGTTAGCCTGGCTATCGGGACAGGAGATGGATGGCACAGTTCACCTTAGACTACACCAGCCAATATACACTATTCCCACTTCTTTTAAAAGTAAAAAAGTGATTTGAGAAAGAAATGGCTGTTATTTCGGTCGAGCGGTCGAGCACACAGCGGCCATCTCATTGGTTTGTTCTGAAATTGCTGATGTGTTTTTAAAATATTTTTTGGTATGTCCAGAGTGTGGTTCTAAAAGGGTCAACTGGGTTATGATGTGGAAGTTATTTTCTTGGTCCTTTTAAGTGTACGATTGAGAGACAGACAGACAAGCAGACAGACTGTTAGATAGATAAATAGAGATAGATAGATAAATAGATAAATAAATAAATAAATAAATAAATATACATACATACATACATACGTACACACACACACACACACACACACACACACACACACACACACACATGTATTTTGCGTGTGTAAAGTCATAAATGACAAGAGAAATGGTTTGATGAAATTTTATTTAACAATAACAACATTCTAATTTCATGACAAATTGTTTCGTAACTTAAAAACATGTAAATAATTTATATTATTATATTTGATTAATAAATTACTTACATATCTGCATTAATGCAAAATGCAAAAAATCCTTCAAAATAATGCAGAATTTAAGCTCCAGTTTATCATTATTTATATTTTCAATTACACATATACGGAAGCACCAAACTCTTTTAAATGCTTAAAGTCTCTATGGGTCTTAGTCCGGCCCTGCTAAATAAAGTAGTAGCGTAGCTGGAGATGAGGGGAGAGACAGGGAGCAGTTCTCCCCTGGTGATGTTTTTATGGGGGTGCCACTCGACAGTTTTGGGTCTGATGTGTAAGCTTATATAGGCTTGGAGGCTGGGGCGCAGGAGACAGCAAGGTTAAGAGCTGCCCGGGGCGGCGCACACTCTTGCTATGTCATTGCTTAGATACCGCTAAAAGACATGACAGCTTTGATTACATGCCTTTGATTACATTTTTGATCGATTAGGTTTGACCTTGGAGTGAAACAACAAAATATGGCGGTTAAGTAACGACTAATGAAGGTTTCGCTGTGGCGGTGGAGAAGAAAGAATAACTCCCATTATGTAAACAATGAATAAATACCTATTTTCTTTACTACCCACAAGGGACAAACAAGGACAGATATACGGATTAAGTCGATTACATCGACCCCAGTGCGTAACTGGTACTTATTTAATCGACCCCGAAAGGATGAAAGGCAAAGTCGACCTCGGCGGATTTTGAACTCAGAACGTAGCGGCAGACGAAAAACCTCAAAGCATATTGCCCGGTGTGCTAACGATTCTGGCAGCTCGCCGCCTTTAATGAATAAATACCACTGGCCCCGAAATACTAGGCTTAGAAAATGGAGAAAGATTGAAGTGGAGGTGATAACTGGTTCTTGAAGGGTAAAAAGGGACTCATCTGCTTGAATGAATGTTTTGAAGTAGAGGCCATTTTTAATTTTCAATTTCGTTTGTTGCAGAAGATAAGCGTCTGTAACTATTGCAAACTTTCTTTCAACATCTACAACTTAGTTAAAACGTGCTTAGAATGATTTCTCTTCTCTTTCTATCTCACTCGCTTCCTCTATTTCTCTCGCGTATTTTATTTATTTATTTTATAGAATCTTTCCTGAGATAATCATCCATCTAATATATTTTCAACGACGTGATTTGCTTTCTATGTGGCTCGGCTTCTAGCAACGAGACAATTCAGTTTTTTGACTATTTGTCTAATCATTATTCACTTTCCATTTATAACTACGAAGGTTTTAACAACGATTTAAAATATTCTATGTTCGGCTGTTTTCAATTGAACAAGAGATTGCGTGTAAAGATACAAGAACGCTATTTAAATAAAGATCCTCACGGAAAGTCTTGCTTTTCTTTAGTGGATTATACATACATACATACATATATATATATATATATATATATATATATATATATATATATATATATATATATATATATATATATATATATATATATAATATATATATATATATATATATACACATATGTATATATATATACATATGTATATATATATATATATACATATGTATGTATTTAAGTTACAAATGTCAATTAAAAAGAAATATTTATTTTCCCATTGTTGTTTCCTTGTTTCGTTTGCTTCAGGTGAAACAAGGTTATCTTTTTAGAAGAAACGTCTTTGTTACGAAAGGAAAAGAAGTTAGTCAAGAACTATTTAAAAGAATACTTGTGGCAGACACCATACACTACTCACACGTGACACACACATACACACATACACACACATCCTCTCTCTCTCTCATACACACACACTTATCTGTATTCGCATATTGTACTCAAAGAAAGATGTGAGTGTTTTCTAGATCAGAGCTGTAGTTAATAAAAGACATGTAAGGGATGGGATTAATTCTAAGCGATGACAGACTAAGATAACATGGAAGGTAAATGCTCCAAAATTTTTCTTCGTTATCCAAGCTGCTAAGTAACTAATCTATGTCAGTTTAACGATGATCCATGATGAGCGTCGTAATCTCTTGGTGAGCCGAGTCTAATCGTCCATAAATATAATTCCACTTCATTTACTAACAAACACTTTGATAAAAACATAGAAATTACACTTCTTGATTTCCTTCTTTCCTAAAAATTTGGTCTCTTAAACGTAGAACAATTTTTAAAAAAAGGAAATAAAAGAAATATCACAGATGAAGAATTGATTAAACTGATTTCAATATCCAAGTGGTACTTACTTTATCGATCTAGGGAGAAATGAAAGGCGAAGTCGATCACAAAAACGTTTAACTAAATAATAGGGATGTAGGCCACTACTCCGTCTCCCCCTCCTCCCCTTCTTCTATAACAACAACAACAAAGTCGACCTTGGCGGAATTTGAACTCAGAACGTAGCGACGGGCGAAATCCGCTATGCATTTCGTCTAGCGTGTTAACGATTCTGCCAGCCGGCCGCCTTAATAATAATAATAATAATAATAATAATAATAATAATAATAATAATAATAATAATAATAATAATAATGATAATAATAATAATAATAATAATAATGATAATGATAATGATAATAATGATAATGATAATAATAATAATGATAATGATAATAATAATAATATAATAATAATAATAATAATAATAATAAAAATAAACAACAACAACAACAACAACAACAACAACAACAACAACAATAATAATAAAATTAACTCTCACAAATCTGAAAAAAAAATCGCAAATTCTCTCACAAATCACAATATCTCTATCATTGAAAAAAAAAAGACATTAGTTCTGAACAGAGAGGATAGTCATAGATGGATTGGTTGTGATCATAGGTCTATTCGACAACAGCACCATGGAAACAGAGATTACAAATGATACAAGATGTTGCTGCAAACAGCGATGAATACCACGATTTATAAAGATTGCGCTTGTTTCTCGTTACTGAATTCAACCCCACAAACGGGAAATTGCTCTAGACTATTCTTCCCAATAATAAAGTGTTCAGTTCTAATTCTTGAACTCTGGAATTCTTCTCACTCCACGAGTTCACGAAACTAACGTGCAACTGGCTGAGTACTCCACAGAAACGCGTCACCTTTAACGTAGTTCTCAGGGAGATTCAGTGTGACACAGAATGAGACAAGGCTGGCCTTTTCGAAATACTGGTACAACTCATTTTTTGCCAGCTGAGTGGACTGGAGCAACGTGAAGCAAAGGGTTTTGGTCAGGGACACAACGCGCCACCGGCAATCGAACCTACTATCTTACCGTCGTGAGGCGAACGCCTTAACCACCAAGTCGCGTGTCTTCACGCACGTACACACACATAATGATTATTTAAAAACTAAAACGAGACAAAACTTCAAAGCAGAGCTCCATCTTGAGCTCCATCAATCATTTCCTTCCTGAACCCAACGCAAAATCAAATCAGTTCATGGCTTTCTTTTTTCGGTTTGATATTTATCGTTTGATATTAAAGATATTCAGATTTTTATTAAAAACCGAGAAATGTTTAGAATATAAGAAGCAGATATCAAACAAAGACCAGCGAATGGATTATGTATGTCTTTTGAAAACATGTTTGCTAATCCTATTGTAATATTATGAAGTTGAAAATATTCTTCTGATCAAACAGATCTCAACCAATCTTTAAAATAAAATTGAATTTAAAATTATCATTGTTTATTGTAGCAAGGTTTTGCTTAGAAGGGAGAATTTGTCGAAATATTGGCTTACATTCTTCTCTCAAATATACATTGTATTTTTTGGTTAACGAACCAATGAAGAGGCTTTTTTTTACGCGGTCGCCCAACCTGATAAAGGTAATAACCAAATCCCTTTCAACTAACAAATCAAATTTATCAATGCGACAATAAATCTTTTATCTTTTATCTTTTACCTGTTTCAGTCATTAGACTGTGGCCATGCTGGGGCATTTCCTTGATGAAGGGTTTAGTCGAATAATTACTTCTTTCTATATTGTTATCGCCAGTTTGGTCACTCTTCAATGATTTTATTCATTGAAAGAGCAATTAATAACCCAGATTAACACGAGCATAACTTGAATCTACAAGACTTGATGTGCTCAGTTTCTAGTTTCTGTTGAGTAGACACAGGTCTACGTGAGCTTTACAGATGTCTATGTTTATAAGAATGTGATGCTGAAGCTGTGACATTCATCAGGTTTCTTAGAACTTTACTGGCGAAACTCGACACAACATAATATCTAAATTCTGTCGTACACTCAATATCTATCTATCTATCTATCTATCTATCTATCTATCTATCTATCTATCTATCTATCTATCTATCTATCTATCTATCTGTCTGTCTGTCTGTCTGTCTAACCTCTCTCTCTCTCTTTCTCTCTCTCTCTCTCTCTCTCTCTCTCTATATATATATATATATATATAATATATATATATATATATAGTAAATCCAAAACAAGAAGAACAAACACAAAAGCAACAACGCGAAGATGTGGTACATGTAAAGTATTAGCAGACGCTCAGGAGAGGAAAAAAGATGCTTTAACATTTCGAGTAGACGCTCTTCTTCAGAAACAAAGGAAAGTCCAATAGAAGGGAAGACGGAGGAAGAAATTCGCCAACGATTCACGTGTATGTATATATATATATACACACGACGAATTCTGATCAATAAGTATCCGGATTGTTTCCATAATAACGAAGCTAAAGCACGCAGATTGAAGCTGCTTGACAAAGATTGACCTTGAAGTCTGCTATGCACGCGCACTAAGTTTTAACGTTCTAGCTCACTTCCGTTGTTTACAGCATTGCTTGGAAGGAAGTTGTGTAGTGTGTGATCGTCGTATTGACCATGACAGAGAAAGTTGTCATGGCGATACCTGCTTTATTATTATTATTATTATTATTATTATTATTATTATTATTATTATTATTATTATTATTATTATTATTATTATTAAATCTTCCATTTTAAAGGGTTACAGAATTAACACATGTTATGGGAACATAAACCTTCTTCCATGAAAAGATAGCTTAAACTGTGCACTAAATGGGGGTGTAGTCAAATCCTATTTTATGGACTCAACCATGTTCTAAACTAAGTCGAAAGGTAAGCTACTATAAATCGGCACGAACTTTCCGGACAACCCAATACGTACATAATTTAGCTATTGTAGGTTTACTTTTAATACCGACACAGATGTCCATGGATTTATGTGTTTCTTTGTTGTAGTTTAATTTTAAAGTTAGTGTTTAATCCTGTCTATATTCAGATTGAATGAACGTGGTCATGTGCACTGCTCCCTTGTGGGCGTGGAACGATACAATAACACCAGGTGCAACACACAGTGCATAGAAGACTCCTCAGGTGGGATAATATGGTTTTAAGCCGGGAGATTTACATTGCGATTCTGCTGTATTAAGAGATTTTATCAGTTAGACAGACGCACAGACAAACAGACGCGCACATTCATACTTTTAAATCAATGCAAAGACAGACAGACAGATGCGAACATTAATAAGTTTTTCCATGGGTACATGTCAGGGTGTGTCACATGTATGTGTGTCAGCCAAGTACATACGCGCACAGGTGTACACATATATATACAAGTGCACATATATACATATACTAGAGTAGATGCAAGCGCTAATATATGATTTATAAAAACATGTGACGTATTAATAAAAATCTGTAAATGTACAACCATCCAGATCTCTGAGTGTCTTACTTTTTCTAATACATATACACATGTATACATACCTAATCACACACACATATCCTGCGGTGCACAGGCATCCATTTGCTCATATACCATTTATTGTTCTGTGCTTACATTTATTCTGTGCTTACCATTTATTGTTCTGTGCGTGGGAATAATCTCATACGTGTATACAATCTGTGTGTGCATATATATATTGCCGGGTGGACGTGTTTGTATATGCCTATGAGTGCATAAAAGTACTGAGTGGAAGTCTTTAGTATGTGCTAACCTGCAAGTATAAGTATATCTATGTATATAAACGTATATGTATATAATTGGGTGAGTATATATATATATATACGCGAGAAAGAAGCAACAAGAATGGGTAGGTTTTTAGTACAATCGTTTCATACAAGGACAGGCTTTATTAAAAGTTGTAAAAATTACAGCATATAAACGTGTCCCGTACTCATCAGCTAAAATACATGTGAGTTCTCTAGACATCCTAGTGGTTGAGGCTATACTCATGAAGTAATGTAGATAATTAAGTAACATTAAGTAAGATTATACTTAGATTTTCCTAATGTATTTTCTTTTGATTTTAGCATCTGACCCCTAAACCCCTGACTATGTTATCTCTTTAGATTCTCTTTAAATTCATAGCTGATTTCAACAGCAATAAATTAGCTGTTTTACTGGCCATAGAATAATATTCTCCTCTAGTTCCTAGATGCCTGTAAATTAAAACCAGACTTGCCGTCTACTAATTCTTCTGTATAACTAGAACCCTCTTTTTTATTTTTTCCCTTCTTTCCCTATTTCTTTCTCTTTTCTCTTTTTTCTGTTTCTTCTTCTTATTCTCTTTTTCCTTTTCTCTTCTCTTTTAGTCCCTTCCCCCCCCTTTTTTTGCTCCCTCCTCCTTTATTTTCTCTCTTTTCTTCTATTCCCTTCCCTTTCTATTCTTGGCCTCTCTAGAAAGCCCTTCAGCCTTTAAAAGTTAAATAGCTACAGCCTCTTGTAAATAGCAGTAATGTGATTAATGTGGCAAATACCTAATCATATAACAAGAATTGATACCTACCTCATTGTGTTCAACCATTGATAAATTTATCGCCTGTGAATATGAAATTCCTCTTCATTTCTCTGGAAACTTACATCTACACCATTGGAAATTGTGCATCTATACAAAGGATTAATTCACCCTCTCTGTAATGCTAATAAGCAGGAATTGAGACCCACCTCGTTGTGATTAACAATGGATAAATTTGTCTTCTGTGAGTATGTAATCCCTCATCATATCTCTGGAAATTCATATGTGCTCTATGGATTAGGTCACCTTCTCTGTGATGCTATTAGAACTTTTTTAAAATTCTGTGATAAGACTGTACATCATCTTTAAAGAACTTTAATGAACTTTGGAAATCTGTTTATGTTACTTAATTATCTACATTACTTCATGAGTATAGCCTCAACCACTAGGATGTCTAGAGAACTCACATGTATTTTAGCTGATGAGTACGGGACACGTTTATATGCTGTAATTTTTACAACTTTTAATAAAGCCTGTCCTTGTATGAAACGATTGTACTAAAAACCTACCCATTCTTGTTTCTTTCTCGCTTATAATCACCCCACATTACTGTATTGTTAAAACAGTATAGTTTTTTTTGGTGCATCTAAGTTAGGTACCATATTCAAGTAAATTCATTTAAATTAACTTGAATCTTTATTGCTTTTTGTATATATATATATATATATATATATATATATATATATATATATATATATATATATGTGTGTGTGTGTGTGTGTGTGTGTGTGTGTGTGTGGTGTGTGTGTGTGTGTGTGTATGTAATTATGTATGTATGTATGTATGTATGTATGTATACTTGCCTACAAACATTTCGAAGTGCGGGTATCAATGTACATTTAGATGTATATGTCTTATGACGTGGGTGTAAAAGTGCATGTGAGTAAATGTGAAAATATGAGTGTGCCTGTGTGTACTATAGGGATACGCTAGAATGTATCCCTTTTTGTCATTTTTTTGCTTTTTTATAATTGCTGAGACGCACGAGGAAGGACTGAGACCCGAATCCTTTTCAAGGTCTCGGTGACTAATTGAAAGGGAGTGGGGAGGGGAAAATTTATTCTCAGATCGAAACCTGACCAGAATGCTTGGAGCCGAGTAGGCTACGCTGTGGGAACCCAAGAGCCAAGTGGGTGACAGATCAAGCCTGTCATACATATCCTGCCCCCCACCAGAAATAAATAAAAGTAAAAAGGGCCCCTCTGACTAGTGGATCGACCGCAAAACTTTGTAGTCGTGAAGCGAGTGCCTTAATCACACAGCCATTTCGCCAAACATGCTGACATCCTCATATTGAACAACAATATACCTTACATCCCGATTATAATGCGATTCATGTACACATCCCCCTCCACCTTCCAAGAATCTTATTTTTATATAGAAATTCTAGTATCAGGGACACTCTAGAGATTTTCAATGAGAAATATCAATAAAATTATAGATAGATAGATAGACAGATAGATAGATAGATAGATAGATAATATACATATATATAACTGTATGCATATATAAATCTCTTTCTCTCTCTCACCTCTCTCTCTCTCACCTCTCTCTCTCTCACCTCTCTCTCTCTCTCCTCTCTCTCTCTCCTTATATATATATATATATATATATATATATATATATATATATATATATAAACGTGTTCGCAATATATTGACTCCAAATATGGAATAAAGGGCGCAACACTCGAACGGATATCCTTTTGCCAGTTTATCCCGTTTAAAATTGACAACTCTAATCTAATTAATCAGCAGCAACAATGATTTTCTTTTTGAATCTATGAAATAATAAATTTATATCAGCTGCTACGTATTCTATATGCTACACACTCGCTATATTGGCTGTGGATTGTAGTGCAGAAGAATTCCATGATAATTCCAAACTGGCGAAAACATTTGGGGTTTTTTTGCTTTTTTTATCAGTATTTTCTGCGCTGTCGTGTTTTTACGTTGATGAAATTAGAAAAAATGGTTGGTACCTGCAAAAAAAAAGAGAGAAAAGAATAATGGTATTACCAATAATCAAATAAATTCCGATTTAGTTGATAAAATGAAGACGAATTCAAGTGCAACTGATGTTGTTGAGATATATGCAGCAGATGAGGAAAAAGAAAGAAATAGAAAGCAATGGCCGTCGTCGTCAGCGTAGAGAGACTTGGGTTGCAACAGCCGAAAGAAAACGCTCTCGTTTAAATAAGTTAAAATCGAGAATACAAGGAACGCTTTGTGGGCGTCTGCGTTAGCAACAAGCAACCCAAAGGAAATATAAATATAAATAGATGTAAAATAAATTATTTGCTGTGTGGCAAAGGAAAATTATCAACATTTCTGGTGAGGCAGTGACATCATCAAATTTTACTGTTATAAATTTGCTTGAAATATTTGATGATGGAGGAGTGTTAGCTGTTGAATGTAAATCAGCAAAGTCTTTTTGTTTGCGGAGGAAAATACAACAGAATGAACTTACTGAATATTTGGACTAACCGATACAATTCTAAAGAATTCCGTTTAAACATAACGATTAAGTTTTCAGTTTTATCCAAAAAATATTTTGTATTTTGCACCAGCTTCGACACAGTTTCTCTGTTACAATTTAATGCAAATTATTTAAAGAATATCATCAAGTTTCTAAACTTAAAAATAGAATTGCCCACCGCATATTTCTGGTAATTTATTCTATAGGACAAAACAAAATGGAAGGCAAAGTCTTCTCTTAAGATAGTTAAGACTTTAGAAGGAAAAGGGACAAAATCAAATATAGCGATGCATTTTCTTTGATGCTCTATCATTATATGTCTGTTAAAAGATATGGTTTGAGATTAACACACCGGTATTTCATATTGGAATTAAACCATACATTTCCAGCAGATGGAAAAAAATGCAGCCGACTGAATTTACATCACAAAATGACCGATAGAGATTTTATTGGTTTTCTCTTCATATTTCTCCCGTACGATTGAACGAATGACTCATTTGTGAACCATAAAGAGCTAGCAGAGACGAAGCTAGCTGAGATGGAAATAAACCACTCATAATATATGTAACGCTGAAGGCGATGAGCTGGCAGAAACGTTAGCACGCCGGGCGAAATGCGTAGCCGCATTTCGTCTGCCGTTACGTTCTGAGTTCAAATTCCACCGAGGTCGACTTTACCTTTCATCCTTTCTGGGGGTCGATAAATTAAGTACCAGTTACGCACTGGGGTCGATGTAATCAACTTCCTCCGTTTGTCTGTCCTTGTTTGTTCCCTCTGTGTTTAGCCCCTTGTGGGTAGTAAAGAAATAGGTACTTCGTCTGTCTACACGTTCTGAGTTCAAATTCCGCCGAGGTCGACTTTGTCTTTCATCCTTTTGGGGTTGCGTACTGTGGTCGATCTAATCGACTGGCCTCTTCCCCCAAACTTCGGGCCTTGTGCCTAAAGTCGAACAGGATATATGTAGAGTCGTGTAGATAAAGACTAAGTGAAAAGATGCTTGCAAGGTGAAGTTGACAAAAACGTTGTAACGAACTTAGTGTGATGTGAATATCTAGTCTTGTACTTTCGGGGTACAAGAAAGCAATCACTCACTAGCCGTTGCTTTAATAATCCAGAATTCTACCAGTCAGAAACAACAAGACGCAGACGTAAAATATATATAACTACTTTATTCTCTTTCTTGGTAACAATAACAATAAGTGTGTTATCTGATGTCCTTGGTTCTGGGCGCGCAAGGCTGAAAGTTAATTGATTGTAATATTTACAATATTCAGCCGCAAAAACAGAACGGGTTCAAGATGGCGTCGAACAATGGAGACGATGTTGGTCTGCAACAATTTGGTTAAAGGCCTTTTGGTAAGGACTGCTAGAATCAGTTCGAACGGAGAGAAAATATTAACGTCCTGCTCCTTAGGTCGCTGCTGTCCCAAGTCGCCGCTGCTGCTGCTAGCGGTCAAACGTTCTACGATCCCCCTGCCTTGGCCAGGGTCGTGCTTCCGGTGGTTCGCGCATGCGCGAGAGGGCCCTTCCTTTCTCTGCCTTGGTAAAGGCACCAACACGCGCGAAATACAAAATGGACTGTGCGCGAGCGCGCACCGTTGTAGGATCACTACAACGTAATACAATGTCCATGATGTGGTCAGCGTTGAGAGCTTAGTTTGCGGTACTAATTTGGTGAGAAAACCTGGAGCTGTTCCATGATGAAGAAGCGTAACGTCTTCTTCTGCTGACTGTCGACAAAAGCACGCTTACCTCTAGGACGGATAACTGCCTTTGGTATTAATACGCGCCCAGCTCTGATTAGTTGAAGTTGCCATGGCATGATCGAGCTATTCTGCAACACACCAAAGGCTTTCCTGACTCCTACAGCTTCATCAAATGCAGGTCCCTGCATGAAGCTTGACATAACTTTGAAAACATTTCTTCAGTATCGCTTGCAGTAAATTTAAATACAATGGCTGTTGCAGGACGAGCAGTTTTTTAAGACCATTTCTGGCGTTGAAAAAGAAACCTTAAATTATTTTGTTGCAGTTCTGTCTGATTTCCTGGGAAACAGGAAGTCATCAAATTATGTAGAACTTGTGCAGACCTTGTTAACCAGTGTTCGAACACTGAGCTGGAAAATGAATGCAAAAGTGCAACTCCTGCACAGTCATCTGAACTACCTCACTGAAAATCATAATGCAACAAGTATTGAGCAAGGAGAGAGATTCCACCAAGACATCGAGACCCTGGAGACTAGGTATCAAGGTAGATGGAATACAAACATGATGGCTGACTACTGTTGGTCTCTGCAAAGGGACAGTCAAGATGTAAGTTATTCACGTAAAGCAGCGAAGAGAACGTTCACTCCAAGAAGTCAAGATGCAAGTTATTCACGCAAACCAGCGAAGAGTGCATTCACTCCAAGAAGTCAAGATGCAAGTTATTCACGCAAACCAGCGAAGAATGCATTCACTCCAAGAAGTCAAGATGCAAGTTATTCACGCAAAACAGCGAAGAATGCATTCACTCCAAGAAGTCAAGATGCAAGTTATTCACGCAAACCAGCGAAGAGTGCATTCACTCCAAGAAGTCAAGATGCAAGTTATTCACGCAAACCAGCGAAGAATGCATTCACTCCAAGAAGTCAAGATGCAAGTTATTCACGCAAAACAGCGAAGAATGCATTCACTCCAAGAAGTCAAGATGCAAGTTATTCACGCAAACCAGCGAAGAATGCATTCACTCCAAGAAGTCAAGATGCAAGTTATTCACGCAAACCAGCGAAGAGAACGTTTACTCCAAGATTGAAAGAAATATCTCTTCAAAGATGAGTGATTAAACATTTTGTGTAATATATTTGTTACACAATAAAAAGTATTATTTGGTTTCTTATTTCAGTATTGCGTTTCAGGACAAAATTTATATTTTTTGGTAAAAAAATTAATTCCTGTTTAATACAAGTCTTGACGTAATGGAAAATTTCCGAGAGTGTTTCTGAACCCAGCACCATCAAATTAGGTAGGACTAATTGCTCAAAACAAGACAACTAAAAGTTTTTTCGAAAATGTTTCCCAGTGTTATCAATAAAATAATAAAAGCAGCCGACCAGTCTTTCGGACAAAGAATACAAATTGTGTTTATTCAGAGCTTAAGAAAGAAAAAAGCACTCGACGTGACAGAAGAAATTGGTTGTTTTGAAATCAACATGCCAATTTTAGTCTAAATCAAGGGAAAAAGCAAACCCAACAGAAATTATGTTCAAAATTGTTCCTCTGTATAATTTCTCGTAAATATAGTTGTTTGGAAACAATTCCATTCAAATTATGTTAGAGAACTGTTTTCTCTAACATATGAATTCTCTAACAAATGAATTCTTTAAAACTGAATCGGTTAATCTTAGCCAGTAGTCCATTATGTGATGTTTGACGTCACAAAGATACTCGGTTGATTTATGAACGCCAAACAGCGAACGCTCTTTCCCCATAAAATGTATTTCATTAAAATTTACAGCAGCAAAATTTTATGACGTAACTGCGTTCATTTGCTGGCAACCTATTTTAACAAACTTTTTTCATGCAATCGCTTGTTGAAATCTCTGACTTTAGATCGGCTTAACAGATCATCAGATCTTGATATATTCTTTAGCGTTAGAGATATTGTTCTTGTTTTCCAACTTTAACTCGTATGATGGTATCTTTGTCGTGATTACCTATTACATTGTATCAACAAGGGGAAGAAACGTGTTGGGTATGTTGGCTTTGGAAATTTTGATATTTTCTCTTTGGATATCATATTACTTGTCTTTTCTGGCTTAATTTGATATTGTGGGACATCAAGTCATTCACGATTGTCCACAAATTCCAGGATCCGTTGTTTCCCAATATCCACTGGACATCCCTCTTTTTACTTGTTATGTACGCTTTCAAAAATTTGATCAAAATGAGATGTGTGTTAGCGTTTCACTGGTTTGACACCGACGGACGGTCTAACTGTTAAAACTATTTCTTTTAAGTTTTGAAATCTCTGTAATAAGCTGAGATTCTGTAGACAAAGTCTGCTGATGTTATAATGCATCTATGGGTAAGTTTTAATTCTATTCCTTAGTGATTTTAAGCAAATATATTGCGTTTCACAACAGATGGTCGGAGACGATCTCTGAATCATACGATCGAAAATTCAGCCGAGTATTCACGTGTTACTGCCTAAACATTTTTTTTTTGCTAAGATAAAGAACGTCCAAACATAGTTTTCAGTTTCTACGAAAGATTTGCGTAATAGTTTTTTTCGTAGAAACAGAAGAGTTCCGGCAACAAATTGTAAATAAAGACTCGATAATTTCGTCCCATGTTCACGCAACACCCAAGATATATATTTCAATGCTGCTGCCGTGTAGAAGAGAAATGTCTATAAAGAAATCTTGTATTTTTATGCATTGGTTGTTTGCCATATTACGTTTATTCTTTGTTAGCTTTTATACGTAGCGTTGTTGACCTTTTGACGTTCGTTGTGAATAAGCCGAGCAAATTAAGCTCGTATTATCACCACAAATCTACCTGGTATTCAATAATGGCACAGCATTTAGTTCAAAGGTGACAGCGTAAAGAACACGACACTAGAAGTAATTCTATTTAGTTGCAAACTTAGAAATCATGTCACACGTTTATAATTTAATAAGAAAGCAGGAAAATGGTTGGATTCTTTGGAATTACTTCAACAATATGTTAAATAGATAATGGATAATTTGGTTTTATTTTGTATATTGTTACTGACACGTGATCGTCTGTCAGACATTTACTGACGATAACCAGACAATCCTTATGCATATGTATCAACTATAATGACAGCTTGTAAATGAAATCTGCAATTACGCTGTCCGTAGATGCTTATTAGTGATACAGTCCGTAAATATAATGTAAAGTAATAGTTTGTAGATATTGATTGGATATATACAGCTTGTAGGCGAATGTAGTTTGAGTACTGTAATCTTCAAGGACATAGGGACGTACAGAACCTAACAATCCATACTTACAAATGAGTAAAATGGCTGCTAGCAGATTTCATGGAGAAAGGCCGTGAATTGAATTAAAATGATAACCCTTAGTACTGAAAATAATCATTCCCTAAATTATCAACTCCGTTAAAGAAAGGCAAGAGAGACGACTCTGAAATTTTAGAATAATTAAAATTAATTAAATGCCGTGGTGGGGAGTTAGTGAAACGCTTAAATTCGCGAGGACAACTCTGTATATGTTTTGTTCTTATTAGATCTTTTCAGCGAAACATAGTCTAAGAGTAACTTGTGGACATTAGTCCTTACATACGGTGTAGTATCACATTGAAGGTGTAGGAGGGGAAGAGGAAGAATGAAAAGATAAAGAAAAAAAAAGAATTTCCATATTCTTCGAAAATGTCTGATGCCACGATGACGTGATTTAAAAAGAAAAGACAAGAGCCTTGTCTATGAAATAGTGCATCATAAAAGCTATCTCAGTGCACTGCAGAGTTTTAGAAATACAATTTAAGGTTTTAGGAAATTCATTCTCAATAAAAATCGCCTTGACAAGCACTTCTTACATAATATTGCTATGCAAAAGTAGAATTAATGACAGAAGATAAATAATAATTTTCTGTAAGAATTTCTTTCTGTTTTTTTTTTTTAAATTAACATTTAAAAAAAAAAAGCTTTTAATGTGAAGTAATATCAGTATTTTTTTATTCGATCTTCGGTTCACCCCAGAAGTCAAATATTTCGAAAACCATTGAACTTAAACAAGCATAGCCCGCATGGTTTCTGGGCTCACTTCCACTGCGTGGCACCTTAGGCAAGTCTCTTCTTCTACCATAGCCTAGCGCCCACCAAAACCTTGTGAGTGGATTTGGTAGACGAAAATTGAAGGAAGC